>NC_041220.1:47166919-47175352 GCF_002837175.3 Physeter macrocephalus | reverse complement strand
GCAGGCTCAGCGGCCATGGCTCACGGACCCAGCCGCTCCGCGGCATGTGGGATCCTCCCAGACCGGGGCGCGAACCCGATTCCCCTGCATCGGCAGGCGGACGCGCAACCACTGCGCCACCAGGGAAGCCCTATTAGGTACTCTTAATACGTAAATCAATGGATATTAAAAGGCCTGATGAGATATTTAAATCTTGATTTATGTTTGATGCCCCTGCCAATATTTATTTGTGAAAGAGTCTTTGTGGTGAATGAATA
This sequence comes from Physeter macrocephalus, assembly GCF_002837175.3. Taxonomy (NCBI): domain Eukaryota; kingdom Metazoa; phylum Chordata; class Mammalia; order Artiodactyla; family Physeteridae; genus Physeter; species Physeter macrocephalus. Next base: position 47,175,095 of record NC_041220.1, on the reverse strand, counting down.
AAAAGAAACTTTACATAGTAATTTTCCTTTATAATTAAACTACATATTCATGGTTTAGATTGTGGTCTATGTTTGGCACATGGCTAAAGTGTGTTGATCACTATAGAAACAGTTTAGTGGATGGTTAAGAGTCCAGGCAGGGGTACCAATCTCAACTCCAACACTTACCAGCTGCGTAAACTTGGGCAAATTGTTTACTCTCTGTTTCTTCATGTACGTGTGAATTAATACATATGAAGCACTCAGAAAACTGCTTGGCATGTCACAAATATTACAGTATCAGCTATTACTATTATTACTGAGAAATCTTGGGATTAAAATCTAAATTCTATTATCTTTTAGGAAAGTCTGGCAATAGAATTTTTTAGTGAAATATTACCTTATTCTTTCAGGACAGTTGTTGATTCTGAGGGAACAACTGCTATTTTGGAGAAACTTGCCAGAATCTCCCTCCCTTTGACTTATTTCAATGCTATGTCGAGGTGGCTGTACTTCTAAGTGCTTATCCAGTAAAGCCTATGCAAAGGAAAGGGACAAGAATTTACAGCTCAGGGCCTCTTGGTTTCTATCTTAAATGTGCATAAATCTGGAGTAAAGGGGGAATGAATCTATTACCATCATATTGGTATTTTGGCCTTTTTCTCTCTTTTTAAGTGCACTTCCCAGTAGCCATCTTTCCTCCATCATTTAAATAATTGGCAAGCAGTGCAGCCCTTAACAGAAGGTGGGAGCTTATTTATGTCTCCTCTTTGTCTGTAAAGACAAAAGAGAAGAACAAATGAGATCAGATCAAGGAGTTCTTTGTTTTATAATCTCTCTGGAGAAATCTAGGAGTTTCCTCCCTACATGCTCATATTTCTTGTTGTGAAGCACAAATGAAGACACTAATTAGTTGTTCAGTGGCATGGTCTTCCCTTGGGTATTTTCAAGACCTACTTGTTTCCATGATGCATATGCTTCTCTTGCACGTTTCTTGCTACTCTTCCTAAATTCTGTCCATGAGATGGAAGAGAAGACTAAAGGAACATCAATCCTCCCTCATTTTTTTTTAGACTCAATATATGTCTAAAAGTTCATATTAAGTGCATGTCAAAGAAAATTTATTGCGGTCAGGCAAACACTAAATTGGCAACATATCAGGTAAAAATAAAGGGCCACTGACTATGATAAAGCTCAAAGATGAGAAGGTCAAATCTTCTCCTGATACATATCCTAGCTAGAATGTTTATGTTCTCATAGCATGTTTCAATGCTGAGTGCAGAAAGTGATATGGCAAAGAAGGTTTTCTTTAATGATTAGAACCAATTCTATGATTTCCAAAAGCTCAATTTCTTATTCATTCTAAGTTAGAGCTGCATTGAATGCATCACTGATTTCATTAGATTCACTGATTTCATCTATTCAAAAATATTTAGAAAGTGTTTCTTCTATTCAATATATTGTTATATGAACATAAGAGTAGGTAAAAATTTATCAAATTCATCAGACTAAAAGACAAATCTACTGGACGACACAGATCAAAAATTATTGGGAATTCCCTGGAGGTCCAGTGGTTAAGGCTCCACGCTGCCACTGCAGGGGGCACAGGTTCCATCCCTGGTGGGGGAACTAAGATCCCACATGCCACATTGTGGGACCAAAAAAAACAATTATTTTGGGAGATTGGTTAAATGGATGCAATCTAGCAATAGAAACCTTGATATGAAAAATATATATAAAAACCCACCCGAGTACAGAATTTGAGACATCCTAGGACTTTAGCTTACTCCATATTCCTTTTGAGTATAACAGTATGATGCACTGATTAGCAAACAAACAACAAACAAAAATACAAAAAGCAAAAATTAGTAGGACCTTAGGATGCAATCATAGAATTATAGAAGAATATGCTTCTATAAAGAGACATTAACAGACTGGAATGAATCCTTAGAATAACAAACAGGATAGTGAAGAATTTAAATAACAGTTTGAAATAAGAAGCTGTTTGGCTTGAAAAACTGAAGGCTTAGTACAACAGAGTTATTTTTCAATGGTGGAATTATTCTACATGGTTACAGAGATTATCTGTCAGTTTATTCATGCATTAGTTTATAATTTTATTAATTGAGAAACATCCATTAGCACATCTAATAAATAAATAGTCCACATACGTACTGTGTAATCATAATGGAATAATGAACAAAAGAGAAGTGGTCCCTGGTTTATTTGATATTGCAGAATGAAAGGATAAACACCATCGGCTAAAACAAAGTCAAAGCAAGCAGATTTCAGATCACAAAAAAAGAAAACTTCCTCTAAAACAGAACTGCTCCCAAATAGAATATATCCCTCAGGTATGATGTTTCTGTTTCTGTTTCTGTTTTTGTTACTAGAGGGATAATGTGTACCAGATGGCCACTTGTTTGGAAATTCAAGCACTGAGTGAAGTTCTATACAAAGACTCCCTCTCTGTAACATTTTATGAATATGTCTCTACTTTAGTTCCTTTATTTGAGGACAGTTTAGTCAGGTACAATGCAAAGGAAATATTATGATAATAAAATAATCAAACATGAAGGGTTTTTTTTTCCATGAGTAAGGTTAGGATAAACACAATCGACAGGAAATCTTGTTTTTCAAGCTTCCTACTTATTAATGACAATTTTGGTTTATCATTTCAGAGTTCTCAAAGAAATTACACCCATAAAGCTTCCAAATTACAAAGATTGTTATTGTGTTTGTTGATATGGAATGGGGAAAATTAAGATGGGACAGAACCTTCCTAGTCTACAGCAAGTAGTGTTTATGGATATTGAACTGCAGGGTATAAAACCCATCTCAGATTAGGTTAAGATATAAACAATGTATTTATACATAACTATGTGGAAGTCTAGTGATGGATAATGGTTACAGGAACAAATGTCTTCACTCTTCCAATCTATCATCAAGTATCTGCCTTTTTCTTTCTCCACCTCTCAATTCTTTCTACTGTGGTGACTATTTTCAGGCAGCCTCTCTATATGTAGCAGTAATGAGAGCCTCCAGTTAATCCAGGCTAATAATGTCCAAAGGACTTGCAGTATTTGATTGATGGAATCCTTCTTCCATGTAATATTCCTACTGATTCCCCCAACTTGCTTCTGATTGGCCCTCCTTGGGTCATATATACACCTGTATGCCCAACCTTATGATGGAGATTGTGGTAAAGGTGGGAATATGATCAATAGTCTCATACTGTGGGAGAGGGATAATTCCCCCCAATAGATTAATTGCTCAGTAGACAAAAGTATGCCAGAGGACCATTAGAAATACTGTCCCACTGGCTTCATTATTTGGAGTTTATGTGATACAATTGGATAAAGATAATATCAACAACAAACTTTCTTCAGCAGTGAAGAAGTTTTACGTGATATTAGTGCAAGCCTCATACTCTTCACCAAGATCTAAAAACGGGTAAGGATCCAAAGGTATCCCAGAATTACTAAGCCAAAGAAATGTGCCATCAAATCACAAAATTTTATCTTACATCATTTTCTGAGTATCTTTCTCCATGCTAAAAGATTTCCACTTATATGAATTAGACCTTAAGTATATCACTTGCAGCTCTGTGCTTAACCTGCTCAGGTATTGAATGACAATGCTTCATATTTATTAAGCCTTTTTCATGTAAAGATGGTATATAATCTTCATGCCATCCTCCTGAAGATGACAGGCATTATCCTCATTCTGTAGTTGGAGAACTGGAAAGCTTTCAAATGGCTCCAAAATCACTAGCTAGTTGAGAGCTAAGTAGAGTAATTCTAACTAGCATTTCAGTGTTCTATCTGCTAAACTCAGAAGGCAAAATGTTATGAAGTTTCTTCTTTGATTCATTTCAATTTGATTCAGCTCAATTTGATTTGCTAATCAGTATTAAGAACGTACAGTGTGCTCAGTGTCATCCTAAATACTCTGAGCAGTGCAGACCATGCATAAGGCAACATCCCTTAACCTTATGTGTTTCATAATTTAATCACAAATACAGCACACAAGCTCAAGGAATAGCTGATAACAATTTGAGTTAACACAAATTCACATTCGTAACTGCAAAAAGTGTTGGAGATAATAGGTGCAATTTTACTTGAGATATTATATCACAAAGTTTAGCATTGATTCTCTCACATACTGAAAGCCCTCCATAACACAATATTAAAATTTGTTTTTTTTAATTCATCTACTCTAAATTAGTTTTTGTATACCTACAGTAAGCCAGCCAAGAGCTTCAGTGCTGCATGCACAATGGTGACTACAAGTGTACTTATTCTGGTCCTCAAGGAATTACATTTTACAGAAGGAGAGATATTAATGAACATCTATACTGACCAATGATACAACTTCTTACATGTGGTCTGAAGGAAAAGTCCAACTTCTAGAGATAATCACAGAAATTGGCTTGGGTTTGGAGAAGGGGATTAAAAAGATTAAGGCTGAGGGGCTTCCCTGGTGGCGCAGTGGTTGCGCGTCCGCCTGCCGATGCAGGGGAACCGGGTTCGCGCCCCGGTCTGGGAGGATCCCACGTGCCGCGGAGCGGCTGGGCCCGTGAGCCATGGCCGCTGAGCCTGCGCGTCCGGAGCCTGTGCTCCGCAACGGGAGAGGCCGCAGCAGAGGGAGGCCCGCATACCACAAAAATAAAAAATAAAAAAAAAAGATTAAGGCTGAGGCATTTAAGCTGAAACTTGAAGAATAAGTGGAAGTTTGTCAAATAAGGATTGAGGTGAAGAGCAACCCTGGAAGAAGGAAGAACTTGAAGATATACCATCTCAGAGAATAGCTCAGAACAGTTAAATAACACGAAGACATGTTTAGGTATACAACAGTGAGGTTTCTCTTAACTTGTTCTTTAGATTTCCGTGGCAAATGGAAGTTTGGCATTATGTTGGTTCAGAAAATCAGTGGGTGTCCAGAGACTACCAAATATAAAAGAAAGCTCAAAGGGAAAAGACACATGATTTTAGCAAGAATTCTTGGGTGGATTTGGGTGAGAGCTCTAGAAATCAGGACAAAGAGAATTAGGGTGGTGCGTAAAGTTGTGCTCTAGCAAAGGGCTTTTAAGTTATTTGCATATATATTTTTTTTTTGAATTTTATTTTTTTTTTTATACAGCAGGTTCTTATTAATATCCATTTTATACACATCAGTGTATAAATGTCAATCCCAATCTCCCAATTCATCCCACCACCACCCCCACCCTCCGCTGCTTTCCCCCCTTGGTGTCCATACATTTGTTCTCACATCTGTCTCTCAATTTCCGCCCTGCAAACCAGTTCATCTGTACCATTTTTCTAGGTTCCACATATATGCATTAATATACGATATTGTTTTTCTCTTTCTGACTTACGTCACTCTGTATGACAGTCTCTAGATCCATCCACGTCTCTACAAATGACCCAGTTTCATTCCTTTTTATGGCTGAGTAATATTCCATTGTATATATGTGGCACATCTTCTTTATCCATTCATCTGTTGATGGGCATTTAGGTTGCTTCCATGACCTGGCTATTGTAAATAGTGCTGCAATGAACATTTGGGTGCATGTGTCTTTTTGAATTATGGTTTTCTCTGGATATATGCCCAGTAGTGGGATTGCTGGGTCATATGGTAATTCTATTTTTAGTTTTTTAAGGAACCTCCATACTGTTCTCCATAGTGGCTGTATCAATTTACATTCCCAGTAACAGTGCAAGAGGGTTTCCTTTTCTCCACACCTTCTCCAGCATTTGCTGTTTGTAGATTTTCTGATGATGCCCCTTCTAACTGGTGTGAGGTGATCCCTCATGGTAGTTTTGATTTACATTTCTCTAGTAATTAGTGATGTTGGGCAGCTTTTCATATGCTTCTTGGCCATCTATATGTCTTCAGTGGAGAAATGTCTATTTAGGTCTTCTGACCATTTTTGGATTGGGTTGTTTGTTTTTTTAATATTGAGCTGCATGAGCTGTTTATATATTTTGGAGATTAATCCTAGTCCATTGATTCATTTGCAAATATTTTCTCCCATTCTGAGGGTTGTCTTTTCAGCTTGTTTATGGTTTCCTTTGCTGTGAAAAAGCTTTTAACTTTCATTAGGCCCCATTTGTTTATTTTTGTTTTTATTTCCATTTCTCTAGGAGGTGGATCAAAAAAGATCTTTCTGTGATTTATGTCAAAGTGTGTTCTTCCTATGTTTTCCTCTAAGAGTTTTATAGTCTCCTGTCCTACATTTAGGTCTCTAATCCATTTTGAGTTTATTTTTGTGTATGGTGTTAGGGAGTGTTCTAATTTCATTCTTTTACATGTATCTGTCCAGTTTTCCCAGCACCACTTATTGAAGAGACTGTCTTTTCTCCATTGTATATCCTTGCCTCCTTTGTCATAGACTAGTTGACCATAGGTATGTGGGTTTATCCCTGGGCTTTCTATCTTGTTCCATTGATCTATGTTTCTGTTTTTGTGCAAGTACCACATTGTCTTGATGACTGTAACTTTGTAGTATAGTCTGAAGCCAGGGAGTCTGATTCCTCCAGCTCTGCTTTTTTCCCTCAAGACTGCCTTAGCTATTCGGGGTCTTTTATGTCTCTATACAAATGTTAAGATTTTTTGTTCTAGTTCTGTAAAAAATACTATTGGTAATTTGATAGGGATTGCATTGAATCTGTAGATTGCTCTGGGTAGTATAGTCATTTCCACATTATTGATTCTTCCAATCCAGGAACATGGTATATCTCTCCATCTGTTGGTATCATCTTTAATTTCTTTCATCAATATCTTATACTTTTCTGCATACAGGTCATGTGTGTCCCTAGGTAGGTTTATTCCTAGGTATTTTATTCTTTATGTTGCAGTGGTGAATGGGAGTGTTTCCTTAGATTCTCTTTCAGACTTTCATCATTAGTATATAGGAATGCAAGAGATTTCTGTGCATTAACCTTGTATCCTGCAACTTTACCAAATTCACTGATTAGCTCTAGTAGTTTTCTGGTGGCATTTTTAGGATTCTCTATGTGTAGTATCATGTCATCTGCAAACAGTGACAGTTTTATTTCTTCTTTTCCAATTGGGATTCCTTTTATTTCTTTTTCTTCTCTGATTGTTGTGGTTAGGACTTCCAAAACTATGTTGAGTAAGAGTGGTCAGAGTGGACATTCTTGTGTTGTTCCTGATTTTAGAGGAAATGCTTTCACTTTATCACCATTGAGAATGATGTTTGCTTGGGTTTGTTGTATATGACCTTTATTATGTTGAGGCAGGTTCCCTCTATGCCCACTTTCTGGAGAGTTTTTATCATAAATGGGTGTTGAATTTTGTCAAAAGCTTTTTCTGCATCTATTGAGATGATCATGTGGTTTTTCTTCTTTGGTTTGTTACTATGGTGTATCACCTTGATTGATTTGCATACATTGAAGAATCCTTGTATCCCTGGGATAAATCCCACTTGATCATGGTATATGATCCTTTTTTTTTTTAACCAAGCTTTATTTTTATTTTTTCTAATTTTTATTTTTTTTATTTATTTATTTTTTTGCGGTATGTGGGCCTCTCACTGTTGTGGCCTCTCCCGTTGCGGAGCACAGGCTTCGGACACAAAGGCTTAGCGGCCATGGCTCACGGGCCCAGCCGCTCCACGGCATGTGGGATCTTCCCGGATCGGGGCACGAACCCGTGTCCCCTGCATCGGCAGGCGGACTCGCAACCACTGCGCCACCAGGGAAGCCCTATGATCCTTTTAATGTGTTGTTGGATTCTGTTTGCTAGTATTTTTTGAGGATTTTTACATCTGTATTCATCAGTGATATTGGTCTGTAATTTTCTTTCTTTGTAGTCTCTTTGTCTGGTTTTGGTATCAGGGTGATGGTGGTCTCATAGAACGAGATGAGAGTGTTCCTTCCTCTTCAATTTTTTGGAAGAGTTTGAGGTGAATCGGTGTTAGCTCTTCTCTAAATGTTTGATAGAATTCAGCTGTGATGCCATCTGGTCCTGGACTTCTGTTTGTTGGAAGATTTTTAATCACAGTTTCAGTTTCATTTCTTGTGATTTGTATGTTCATATTTTGTATTTCTTGGTTCAGTCCTGGAAGGTTATTCCTTTCTAAAAATGTGTCCATTTCTTCTAGCTTGTCCATTTTATTGGCATAGAGTTGCTTATAGTAATCTCTTAGGATGCTTTGTATTTCTGCAGTGTC
>NC_041220.1:47164946-47166529 GCF_002837175.3 Physeter macrocephalus | reverse complement strand
TCTGATCTTTATGATTTCTTTCCTTCTGCTAACTTTGTGTTTTGTTTGTTTTTCTTTCTCTAGTTCCTTTAGGTTTAAGGTTAGATTGTTTATTTGAGATTTTTCTTGTTTCTTGAGGTAGGCTTGTATAGCTCTAAACTTCCTTCTTAGAACTGCTTTTGCTGCATCCCGTAGGTTTTGGATCATTGTGTTTTCATTGTCATTTGTCTCTAGGTACTTTTTGATTTCCTCTTTGATTTCTGCAGTGATCACTTGGTTACTTCATAACATTGTTTAGCCTCCATGTGTTTTTTTTTTACGTTATTTTCCCTGTAATTGATTTCTAATCTCATAGTGTTGTGGTCAGAAAAGATGTTTGATATGATTTCAATTTTCCTAAATTTACTGAGGCTTGATTTGTGACCCAAGATGTAATCTATGCTGGTGAATGTTCTGTGCACACTTGAGAAGGAAGTGTAATCTGCTGTTTTTGGATGGAATGTCCTATAAATATCAATTAAATCTATCTGGTCTATTGTTTCATTTAAAGCTTTGTTTCCTTCTTAATTTTCTGTTTGGATGATCTGTCCATTGGTGTAAGTGAGGTGTTAAAGTCCCCCACTGTTATTGTGTGACTGTCGATTTCCTCTTTTATAGCTGTTAGCAGTTGCCTTATGTATTGAGGTGCTCCTATGTTGGGTGCATATATATTTATAATTGTTATATCTTCTTCTTGGATTGATCCCTTGATCATTATGTAGTGTCCTTCTTTGTCTCATTACTTTTTTCTTAATTGTTGCGTTTGTTTTTGTAGGTCCTTTCCTTCTCTTGTGTTTCCCACTTAGAGAAGTTCCTTTAGCATTTGTTGTAAAGCTGGTTTGATGGTGCTGAATTCTCTTAGCTTTTGCTTGTCTGTAAAGCTTTGAATTTCTCCATCGATTATGAATGAGATCCTTGCCGGGTAGAGTAATCTTGGTTGTAGGTTCTTCTCTTTCATCACTTTAAGTATATCATGGCATTCCCTTCTGGCTTGTAGAGTTTCAGCTGAGAATTCAGCTGTTAACCTTATGGGAGTTCCCTTGTGTGTTATTTGTCATTTTTCCCTTGCTGCTTTCAATAATTTTTCTTTGTCTTTAATTTTTGTCAATTGATTAGCATGTGTCTCGGCCTGTTTCTCCTTGGGTTAATCCTGTATGGGATGCTCTGTGCCTTCTGGACTTCGGTGGCTATTTACTTTCCCACGTTAGGGAAGTTTTCGACTATAATCTCTTCAAATATTTTCTTAGGTCCTTTCTCTCTCTCTTCTCCTTCTGGTACTCCTATAATGCGAATATTGTTGCGTTTAATGTTGTCCCAGAGGTCTCTTAGACTGTCTTCATTTCTTTTCATTCTTTTTTCTTTATTCTGTTCCACAGCAGTGCATTCCACTGTTCTGTCTTCCAGGTCACTTATCCGTTCTTCTGCCTCAGTTATTCTGCTATTGATTCCTTCTAGTGTAGTTTTCATTTCAGTTATTGTATTGTTCATCTCTGTTTGTTTGTTCTTTAATTCTTCTAGGTCTTTGTTAAACATTTCTTGCATCTTCTCGATCTTTGCCTCCATTC
>NC_041220.1:47162560-47164872 GCF_002837175.3 Physeter macrocephalus | reverse complement strand
GTTCTTTAATTCTTCTAGGTCTTTGTTAAACATTTCTTGCATCTTCTCAATCTTTGCCTCCATTCTTTTTCTGAGGTCCTGGATCATCTTCACTATCATTATTCTGAATTCTTTTTCTGGAAGGATGTCTATCTCCACTTCATTTAGTTGTTTTTCTGGGGTTTTATCTTGTTCCTTCATCTGTTACATAGCCCTCTGCCTTTTCATCTTGTCTATCTTTCTGTGAAGGTGGTTTTCCTTTCACAGGCTGCAGGATTGTAGTTCTTCTTGCTTCTGCTGTCTGCCCTCTGGTGGATGAGGCTATCTAAAGGCCTTGTGCAAGTTTCCTGAATGGAGGGACTGCTGGTGGGTAGAACTGGCTGTTGCTCTTGTGGGCAGAGCTCAGTAAAACTTTAATCCACTTGACTGCTGATGGGTGGGGCTCGGTTCCCTCCCTATTGGTTATTTGGTCTGAGGTGACCCAACACTGGAGCCTACCTGGGCTCTTTTGTGGGGCTAATGGCAGACTCTGGGAGGGCTCACTCCAAGGAGTACTTGCCAGAACTTCTGCTGCCAGTGTCCTTGTCCTCACGGTGAGACAGAGCCACCCCCTACATCTCCAGGGGACCCTCCAACACTAGCAGGTAAGTCTGGTTCAGTCTACTATGGGTCACTACTCCTTCCCCTGGGTCCCAATGTGCACACTACTTTGTGTGTGCCCTCCGAGAGTGGAGTCTCTATTTCCCCCAGTCCTGTCGAAGTCCTGCAATCAAATCCCACTCACCTTCAAAGTCAGTTTCTCTAGGAGTTCCTCCTCCCATTGCTGGACTCCCAGGTTCAGAAGCCTGAGGTGGAGCTCAGAACCTTCATTCCAGTTGGTGGACTTCTGTGCTTTAAGTGTTCTCCAGTTTGTGAGTCACCCACCTAGCGGTTATGGGATTTGATTTTATTGTGATTGCGCCCTCCTACCATCTCATTGTGGCTTCTCCTTTTTCTCTGGATGTGGGGTATCTTTTTTGGTGAGTTCCAGTGTCCTCCTGTCAATGATTGTTCAGCAGTTAGTTGTGATTCTGGTGTTCCTGCAGGAGGGAGTGAGAGCACATCCTTCTACTCCGCCATCTTGAACCAATCTCTCTTGCATATATTTTAGACTCAAGTCACTGAATAGTAAAAAATCATTATAGGATATTTAAATATCTTTCTGTTTAATGGTGTGTTATCTCAGTAACAACCTCAATGTACTTATAAACAAATCTCATAAATTTTTGTTTTCCCATTGGTACTTAGAAGATTTCTCTGTATATAACAGGTGTTCAGATAAATTTTATGGATTGATTGAAACAGTAATTTCAGTGGATAAGTTTAGTAAAACCAGATCAAAATAATTATGATGTTTGAAGTAGGTATATGCTTTCAAGAAACTGTGGGAATTCCCTGGTGGTCCAGTGGTTAGGACTCCGTGCTTTCACTGCTGAGGGCCCGGGGTTCAGTCCCTGGTTGGGGAACTACAATCCCACAAGATGCACAGAAAGGCCAAGAAGAAAAAAAAAGAAAAAGGAAAAAAGAAACTGATTGCAATGGTTTCCCATTATTTGTTTCTTTTGCCCCCATAGCATCTGGTGCACTAGAACACCTATCCCTCTGCAGCAGAGTAAGTTCCAGTGTCTGTGATTGTTCCTGTGTTGAGTGCCTAGACAGTGACTATGCTTGATTCATTTGTATCCACAGTATCTATAAAATAAGTGGCATAAAATAAGTGCTTTATGTTTATTGAATGGCAGAATGAGCAAATAAAGGAACAAATGAATGATCCAATCTTCTTGGATTATCAGTTGGTTAAAACTGATGCAGAAGAAAGGAAATAAAAGGAAGTAGCACACTGTACAACACATATTAGTCACTCAAGCGTTGTATCCTGAATAGATAAAGCTGCACTGAAAAAAAATTGATATGATTTGACTAGATACTAGTTATGTGAAAGGTGGTGATGAGTTGAAATATACTGAAGATTCATACTTTCAATGTTTTTTAACCTTTTATATGTGTAAGAATCACTTGAAGTGTTGTTTTTTTTTTTTTTAAGTGCATGTTTACCAAGACCAACCCAGAAAGGTTCAATTCAATAGATTTAACAAGAATACCAGTACTTGTAGGTGGCCCAAGACCACATTTAGAGAAATTCTGTATTAGACATAAATAGTAGCACCATTCACTCTTTTGAAAAATTCAAGGGAAGATAATTTTGTTCCCTTTGAGTTGATAAAGGACTATTTTAAGCAACTCAAATCTTCTGCTCTCTTTTTTTTTTTTTTTTTTTTGTGGTATGCGGGCCT
>NC_041220.1:47160890-47162491 GCF_002837175.3 Physeter macrocephalus | reverse complement strand
GCACAGGCTCCGGACGCGCAGGCTCAGTGGCCATGGCCCACGGGCCCAGCCACTCTGCGACACGTGGGGTCCTCCCAGACCGGGGCGCGAACCCGGTTCCCCCGCATCGGCAGGCGGACGCGCAACCACCGCGCCACCAGGGAAGCCCCTAATCTTCTGCTCTTTTGTAACAAACATTTGTTGAAAGAAAGAAACAACATATGATGCTAATTTCTCCCTTTGATTCTTGACCTGGAGAAAAGCAGTGCAAATGATAAGCTGACTTTCAGTATCATTCATTATTTAAATACCTTTAACCAAGCATTTAGAGTATGTTTCAGCAGTTTAAAAACTAATGCTCTACACAGAAACCCTGCTGGAGCTTTCCCCATACCTATGGCTTCATACCTAATTAGGTTCATAACACCAGGCCGGGAGGTAACCAAAAAGAGTAGGTCATGGAACCACTATAAACAACAGGGCCAAGTGTATATCTGGCATGGCCAATTTGTAACAGAGTTTTCAGAAGTGCTGCTCTTCTCCTTTGAAATGAAATAGAAGATAGAGCCGTATGAAAATGACCACAGGTCTGTTTGGAATTCATTCCCACATCTTCTAGGAAGAACTGTTTGTCCTGCTGCAACTATGTGGTTTTAGTGGTATTTCTATGTATTTGTATGTCCCTGGCATCCTGGCAATAGTTAATTTCAATGAAAATGGACATCCAAACCAGCTAGGATCTTCTGAGGCATGTCTTGGAAGTCTTGAACTAGGAATAGAGAAATGCATCTGGTAGTGAAATGGATGTGCTGCAGCATTTGTTCTCTGCATTGAAGACTGGCTTTGCCAAAGAAAACCAAGAGCATGTGCCTGGGTGTTGAGGAGTGAGGCTAGAAGGAAAGTGATGGAGGAGAGAGACAGAAGTAGAGTTTGCAAGCAGTCTAGTCCCTAGTTCTTGATGTCTTGGAGACCATTTGCCTTTATTGTGGCTACATACACTTTATAAGAACTCTCCCAATTTGCCTAAGTCAACTTGATTTGGGTTTTGTAAGAAACAGACTTTATTTTTTAAGAGCATGTTTAGTTTGACAGCAAAGTTGAGCAGAAGGTACAGAGATTTCCCATATACCCTCTGCCCCATACATGCACAGCCTACCCCATTATCAACATCCCCTACCAGAGTGGTACATCTGTTATAATTGATGAACTTGGATTGACACATCATTATCTCCCCAAGTCCACAGTTTACATTAGGGTTCGCTCTTGGTGTTGTACATTCTATGAGTTTGAACAAATGTATAATGCCTTGTATCTACCATTGTAGTATCATATGGAGTAGTTTCATTGCCCCTAAAATCTTCTGTCATTACAGCCAAGTATTTCTAACAAATTTGGATGTGAGATTATTTATCAGTGACTCCATTAAATTGTGCTGAGTTAACTTTGGAGGAATAACTTCTGATGTTGTGAAACTGATCTAAAGTTTGACATAAACATGCGTTACAGGGGCTTCCCTGGTGGCGCAGTGGTTGCGCGTCCGCCTGCCGATGCAGGGGAACCGGGTTCGCGCCCCGGTCTGGGAGGATCCCACATGCCGCGGAGCGGCTGGGCCCGTGAGCCAT
>NC_041220.1:47146397-47160874 GCF_002837175.3 Physeter macrocephalus | reverse complement strand
GAGGCCCGCGTACCACAAAAAAAAAAAAAAAAAACATGCATTACATTATAAGAAAAACTCCTCAAATGGAAAAAAAAAAGCTTTTCTTCTGCTTTCTGACCACACTCCCATCTCAAAGGTAAACATCTAAGAAACACAGCATCTATAGAGGCCTTGGATGCGGGGAACAGCATAACACTTTAAAATCTCATTTTCTTAAATACGTTTCTATTACACTTCACTGATGAAAAATTATGCTTTTAATTCTAATGACTCTTAGCCAAGGTCTATTTAAAGTGTCTCTTTATGTTGCAGAGGTATTTTGCTCAAATCTTGTTTGGAATATGGATATTTTATTAAGTTATTCGTGTTTTCCTGTGTCAGTAGCAAATGGTCCAAAATGTTTTTTAAACAGTCATAAATAATCTGTTTGCTAAATGCCCAAACTTTTACAAAATTCAATCTCTCAAATCTTATTGTCTTAAATTTAAAATTCACCCATGCAATTATCTGAAGTTCATACATCATCTTTGATGATGTTCTGGTTTCCCTGCCACTTGGTGAATGATGATTACCAACTTCTTATTGTCTTTCTGCTTTTACTGTTTAAAATTTTTCATTTAGATTTGAGGTTTCTGTTTTCTCATAAATTCATCTAAATTGTTTCTTAATATTTTCTTAAATTTGAATCTTGATCCTATGTTACAATTTGACTTTTTGTTTCTGTGACCTAACACTCCTTACACACTATTTTCAAAGTTTAGGGACGAAGAAAATGTTAAAAAAGCATATGTAAACCCGAGAGAACATTAGATTATTCCTGATATTTTAGAAAAAAGGAACTCCATTTCACTGAGACTCTATAAAACAAGCACACAATACAAAGTAACTGGGGAGAATGGGAAGGACAATTCTAACAGCAAAGTTTCTTAAAGAATAGAGAACTTAGACTTGCATCTCTCCTTTCAGAATTCAGCAGTTGCTGGAGATGATAACGGCAGAAAAAGGTGAGCAGTGACTTCATATGGTGTGAAAGCCTCAAAGGTAAGACTTGAAGATCCATCAGTATTTTTTACTGTCCTGATTTGGAAAACATTCCTATTTTGCACAAAGTGGACATGTGTTCTTCAAACCTAATAAAATGAATGAGTGAGATATATCTAAGACAATTTCCTATTACTATAATATTAGAAGAGGGTCAAGAGAGAGATTTTCTCAAGTAAAGCTTATTACATGTGAACATGTTTTATCTTTAGAATGAGAAAAAATAGTTAAATAAAGGCGTTTATTATTACTTTCTAGATGCTATGTCTGTCAGTTTCTTCCTTATATTGGTCTCCAGATATCCTTCTGTTCAAATCCAGAACACTAGAATTCTTACAGGTTTTCTAAGCTTCTGAGAATAATACTTCAATGGTTTGTTGAATTTTAACTGCCAATTACTAGGTATTCTCTAAGTGAAGACTTGTTACATAATATTTTTATAACTTTATAATAAGAATCTATAATTATCCTCATTTTTGTTATGAAGATTTCAACACTTTCCGAGTTTGTTTGTCACCTTAGTTTTTGAAAATAGGGGAAGCCCATTTGAATACCAGTCTTTCTACTAGCTTGTGTGCTCTTTGAAGGCATATTCTAAATTTTACATCCCCAGGGCCTCTCATTTGTTAAATGAATGAAGAAAATGAAACAAATTTAAAGTAGAGAGTTACGTTCCCTTGACTCACAGTCTTTCTGTTTTCCTTAGATTAGGTCAACTACTAGATGGGTTTTTTCCCAAAAGTTTATATACCAGATGACATTTGGAGTGGCATTTCTTTATAAATATCCTTATTTTGAATGAATTTATGTATGTAAAGCATTTAGGACAGCCTTGTCTCAGGGTAAAGATATGTTTTTTTCTTTTACTTTTGCTATTATTATTATTACAAACTGTCTCTGATTTAAATTTATGTAAATGCTACTAATACCCACCGAGTATGGAAGAAAAAGCAAAAAAAAAAAAATTAGGAAAGAATGAAAGCATTCTCTTGACTCTTAAAGCTATTTTTCTCTTGTGAGAGCACCCTTTCTAATTCATATCATAGATTACGAATTTATTCATGCCTATTTCATTAAAGAAACATCCCTTTCTGTTTCTGAACATGATGAATGGCTCCTGCTCTTTTGAAAGGTGACAATGCAACATTAGTTTGATTTTTGTGTACGGCCGTAATGATCTTTGCTAATGGCCTGAAGCAATAGATTCAGATGAAAAATTAAAATGTTTACTATCCTTACTCCTGTATTATGTAAGAAGAGTTCCTCAGAGAACATCGTTTTCATTATCGAGAATGATTTATCCTGTGTGATTTATTTTGCTGTGAAATTCAGAGGACAGACACATTTTTGACTTTATATACAGTTTCATCTCTTCATGAGGCAACAAGAAGTGAAATAACCTCTCAGGAAACATTGAAAGCAGACACTTATTATGTGAAACAGTTTGAACTATTCAACATCCACTGCTAATTCTGTCACGCTTTGCTAAAATAGTGCAGCATTTAAATACTGAAGAAGCAATATACTGATAATGAAACCATTTCCAGGCAAAGAACTTAGAACAGGTATTTAGTCTGGATAGTTTCACTATAAATGTCTGTGAGTCCTAAAAATATTTCAGGCCAATACAATGCAAAGAACTGCATCTGGAGGAAAAGGCATATACCTGTTTTAATCAAAACCTGATACAGGAAGGACCTTTTTAAATGAAGATTCCCTTAAATGGAAAAACAACTCTTTGTTGGGCTATTAATACACACATGTAATTAATTCAACTTTAAATGTTATTCACGTAACCCAAAGTTATGAAATGACTTCTGTATGCCAGGCATTTCCTTATTACTAGAAAATTCTGAAGTAATAAATAGGCAGGTTAAATGTGTTAGCATATTAGAGCCCACAAACAAAAGTTTCCAATAAAAATTAAAGTGTTAATTCTGATCATAGTTGAATATTTTACTGACTGCAACAAAAATGTTTCTGATTCATAATAGTTTCTTGTTTTCCTTGTTTTATTTCGTGTGGTTTTCAGTTGTTGTGTATAAGTGTCTAATATATGCATGATGTGCTACTAGTTCACAAGAAAGAAAGGGTAAGAAGAGACAGCTCAGATTTAAAATGGATCAACTCTTGCTAATTAGGGTAATAAGAGGCCATTAACTGTATTGTAACCAAATCATGAAAAACATTGTTTTACAAGTTTTTTTTAATATTTCATCTCTCCCAATAAGTTCTTTATTTCTTTTTCCTCACTGCTCTCTCTCTCTCTCTTTTGTAACTAAATTTAAAAAATGATTATTATAGTGTAGTTTACCAGTTTTGTTTCTTTGCCTTAAATCTTTAGGGCAGTGGTTAAACGAGGTCACACAGATCATACCCTAGTCCTGCTACCTCGGGGAGTGAGGGAGACAAGCACTTAACATTTCTAGACTTTGGTTTCCTTATCTGTGCACACAGATAATCATAGTACCTACCTCATATTATGAGAATTAAATGAGATGATGCACATAAACTCAATACAACACAAGTATTCAGTACATATTATTTACCTAAAATATTTGATTTTAAAATTGCATAGTCGCAAAGTGAATTTCAGGTAAAGGTAGTTTTCACTGGTGTCAAACTGGCAGTATAATATCTATTAGTGATCAAAGTGCTTTGAAGTCTGTCCTTAAGAGAATTATGTTTTATTCTGTGAATTAGATGCCAATGGACAATTGTAGGTAAAGCCGGGAAGGAAAGCTCATTTTACTCAGAAATTTAGCTTCTCAGGAAGTATTTACACAGATGTCCACTGTAATTTCTTCCCGGGAATGAAACAGGGCCTCACAAATTACCCGGCTCTTCCCTAGAGCTGTTCTCCTTTTAGATAGATGGGATTTTTCACCTCTCATTTGCATGTTCATTTGAGGTGGGTTGTTTATGGAAGGTGAAGGGGAGGAGGAAGAAAGACAACAGAGCTTGAATTGTGTTTCATTCTCCTGAGCATTCTCAGGTAACACATGGAGGAAATTTGAAATCAATGTCTGAGAGCTACATTTCTGAATCATCTACCCTCCAGTAAGCATGTATTATAGAGAAATGATAAAAGTGAAAGTTTTTGTTTCTATGTAGTAAAAGTATCACATAATTTTCTATTTTTATGTCAGATGGACTTCAAAATTCTCCTCACAGAATATCAGCAAAACCTTTTTTAAAAAAACATTGCATCTGCAACTCAACAATTTAGTAAATATTAGAGATGTCTATCAAGTTACTCTTGGTAAAATCTCACTCTGACTGGGTGGAGAGGCATTGGTTTTTCTTAAATGTTAATCCCTGAATCCTATCTTTGGCTGCTTTAAAATCTGGTTTGGGGTGTTTTCTTCAGACAAGCCTATGAGTCCTTTAATATTTGAACTCTGAATCTAAAGAAGTGATCAGATTAAACATGTGTTTATCTTTACAAATTCTGCATGTAGAAATTATATATTTCTATAAACAGCTGTCCACTATTAGCATATCGGGTAAGGTGGATTTGGGCACATAGATGAGTGGGCTGCTAACAGAGCCTGTGCCCTCGTAGTTCAGGAACTATGAAAAGTAATAAATTTTATTATAGACATTAAAGACCCAAGTATGTCAGAGCCTTCACTCAGGTTTGTGCTAGACTGCAAACATCACATAATCAAGATTGTGAGGACTATCTGATAGTTGTAGAGTTCTTTCAGTGTGACCTTGAGGATATGAAATTAGTTCCCCTTTGTCTATAATAGGTGACTCAATTACTTGGTGAAAATAACCGGTAGTGTTTATTTGTGGTCAGATACTAGGATTTTAAGACTGCATTTATATTCCTAGGAGAAACGACTGAATACAAGAGTGCTCTTTTGATAGATCAGATTAATGTTTAAACTGGTACATGCATTGAGAGTGTAAGATGGTATCCAAGCTATGGTGTACCAGTGACACATGTCTGCCTATGTGTGACCCTCACAATGCTATAATGTGCTGATTCTAGTGTGACAGGATGGTGCTACCCATTGTCAGTAGATCTGAAGTCCTGACTTGCATCCATTTGCCAATACCAAAGCTATACTTGCTGCAGTTAAGCTTTGTTGGTCTGGGCACATGTGACCTGTCAGTTAGAGGTAGATCCTCTATGGTGAATTGAATAAGCAACTGTCAGTTTATTAGGCTTTAAAACTAGTTAGGGGGAGAAATCTAGAGCAATTTAATTCTCATAAAATTTTTACCAGTCCTTACTTTTATATCTACCTAGCTAGCTAAGTAGCTAGCTAGCTAGCTATCCATCCATCTATCTATGATCTGTCTTTTCCTCTCTGAGTAATTTGTATATGTGTTTGGGGCATGGCTATGTATCTCAAAGACACCTGGAGATGCAAAATTAGTCATTCGTTTAGTGGGTTGCAAAATTGAACCAAAGCTGCAATACAATAGTGTAGAAAAAATATAACTTCTTTACTTGGGATATAAACAATCGATTCTTCCTTTTCTAAGCCCCTTTCATTCATTAACTATAAAAGAAAAATCAAAATTTCCTGTTCTGTTTAAGCGGTAGCCCAATCCAATAATTTAAATAGTATCTTCAAGTAACATCACCTTCTTAAAATTTTTCATAGGTGTTCCACAACAACATCTGCCTTTTTAGAAGGTCTTGTTTGTGGTTGGGTGATCTTCACATGGAATAGATGAGTCACTGGGTAAGATGAGACCTCACCCCTCTGATATCCAGGAAAGGTTTCTTGCCCAGTCTGTGTCTGGGCAGTATTCTGGACACTGTAGCTGAAGCCTCCTCCTCGTCAGATCTTTTGGCTTGATGATGATCCTGAGGCATTGTCTGGCTCAGCCAGTTTCATTTTGTCTCCAGCTGGGGTTGGAGACTCCTTGAATGTGTCTAGCAGTGAATTTCATTCAGCCCAGATGTGGGTGATTTGCTCTGTAGCTCTCAATACACAGCCATCTCCTCCTCTAGTAAGTCCTCTATCCAGTTTCTCCACCGTTCCTGGGTCCTGTCTAATCAGATAGCCCAAATGGTGACCCAGGAATCTGGATGCAATTACCAGACTGCAGTAACTAAATTGATAGGTCTGTACTTCATTGGGTGAAGAGGCAGTCTGAAATATAGTCTCTTTGAAGACTTATAGGGGTGAAAATAAACGGGGTGAAGTGAGGATGGAAAAAGATCTCATCATCTTTGTTTTTGATGTTACCCACACTTACCCAATACAACTCACTATTACTTAGCCAAAGTCTTGGAATGGGAACATTGGGATACATATGAATAACCATTTAACATCTGTTTCTTTCTCTCTTTTTTTTCTCTCTCTAAAATCCATATCTTAAAATGGACAAATCAAAGAGGGCTTTTTACCTGGGGAGATTTCTTTAGAGAGAATTCCATGAACATAGATCTCCCAGGCTTGATTGTTTAAATACTAATGAAGAAATAAAATAGTATAGAAAATTTTCTTCTAAGGCAGTAATCTGCCATACATAGTACTATAATTGGCATTGGTGAAACAATACTAAAAAAGAGGGCCTCACTTTCTGATTACTGTAGTCCTCACTTTTCAGATTGGCTCATTGGAAGTTTATTAAAATATTTAATAAGGACCTGGAGTTTCTCCCCTCACATCTAAATCTTAATTGCCAGGAGTACCTTATAGTGAATGAATGAAAAGTCCAATCATAACTGGAAGACTAATTTTCTCATCTTAAATCTTGGTAATTCTTATGAAAGCTGACAATGACATATTGTTCTATCCAGTTCCTATTAGCCATTTATCTTCTTTACGAACCATAAAGAAAACAGAATTGCAGGGTGCAGTGACTTCTGAAACCAACTACACAGGGTTGGGCCACACCTCACAGATTAAGGGCATCGTCTTCCACAGGACAGGCTTCACTATAGACACTGGCCACAGTTCATAGGTCCACAGGCCACCCTCACTTATGACCAGCTGGCTACAAATTTGTGGGTCTCCAGTACCCCATCAGTTTTTATAATTTGCAGAAATGACACATACAACTCAGGAAAGTGCTTATATGTATGGTTAAAGTTTTATTATAGCAAAGGATACAAATCAAAACCAACCAAAGGAAGAAATTCATAGGATGAGGTCTAAAAAGGGCCCAAATACGAAGCTTCTGGTTGTCCTCTCCCTGTGGATTCCTGGACAGCATTATCTCCTCCTGGCTACAGCATGTGACAATACTCAGAGTACTATGAACTGAAGCCTTTGGTGTCCTGAATTTTTATGGGGTTCACTCACAGGCTGCCCATGAGGCTGTCCTTGACTTTTTAGCCCCTCCTAGAGGTTTGGTCTCCAGTTCCTCTGGAGATCATAACTGATAAGGCATGTTCCAAAGCCCCTATCCTAAATCACATTGTAAGATTGCCTATTGGCCAAAGCACCCAGGCAAACAGAGACATTCTTATCAGGCAAGGCATGCCAGGGGCCTAGATTTCACCTCTCAGTAGCCTAAGGCAAATGTCAGAGAGCTCTTCGGAAAAAGTTAATTCTTCACTACACAGCAGGATCCTTTTATAAATAAATCCAAGGACTTGTATGCATGTCTGCACTTGAAACAAAGCCTGAACTTGTAAACACACCTGAACTTGTACACAAGTCTGCACTTGAAACAAAGCCTGAACTTGTAAACACACCTAAACTTGTACACAAGTCTGCACTTGTCTTCAAGAGTCTCAAGTAAGTTTCTGGTTAACCTTTATCTGCTTCTTATACATTTATTTCTCTTTGAAAAGAATATTCCTCCCCGTCATTTGTTTAAAAAGCCTCATTCATCTAACAATATACTTGTAAAATCTTTTAAATTTTTATTTTCTATTTGTCAATGTAACTAAACATAGACATCTTTAAAGTAGTTTAATATTAGTATGTTTTATGAATATAGTTTCTTGCAAAATTATGAACTTCTTGAAGGCAGGTATTATATATCTTTTTTACTTTTGATTTCTAAGGTCCTCAAGAGTATGTGTTTCATTATAGGTACTAGTATATATTTATTTGAGTGAGTGTAAGTGAATGCAGTCAAGTAGCAGGAGGATTACATTATAGCCTGTAAAAAGCATTGGAATATAACTACAGTGCTCAAAGAAACTTCATAGTTCAAATTAACCAAATTATTATGGTGGTAAGTCCCAACAAAATGGGAATCCACTTGGTGATAAACAATGTCAACTCATCACCACAAAAGGCATGAACTACCATCCTAAATATGACAACACTTTGTGTCATTTAATGGTAAAACACATCCACTTCCAATAAAGCCAGGAAGCACTTCCAGTATGTTGTCATTTTTTTTAACCTGATATATTACTTGGGTAGCTGGAATTTTAGCTTTAGTCTAAGCTGTCCCCAGCACATTCAGACATGTTTTGCAGGAATCAAATTCATGTGAGGATATTTGAAAGAAAGGCTTACACGTATCCAAGGAGGGAGCATTTGAGAGTTCAGTGGAGAAGTTTGTCCCCAGATTCTAACCCTCTGAAGAGAATCACTGTAAGTGGAAGATGGAAGGCCTCATCCCCAGGGAACCTTGAGTTGTTTGTGGCATTGGAAACCCTGCACTGGGTGGTGATGTGTGAGTCAAAGTAGGGCAGAAACTTTTTTTTTCCATTTCATGAGGATTTAGCATGGCTTCTCTGCACCAGCGAATGAATGCAAAGCTACTTAAGGACATTGAGGGTCCACTGTAGCAGTAGCAGTAGCAACAGCAGCAGTAGCAGGAGGTTGGGAGTCCTTTAAAGGATGATATCAGGGTCAGCCAGGGGTTGGCTCAGGGCAAAGGTGGACTATATTAAGATGTACCTACTTTAAATACTCTGTTGATGACATTTGGGTTATTTTTTCTAGCTTGTATTGGGTATAAAAATGTTACAGGTGCAGTCCATTATTTCAAAAATTGTACCAGATTTATGATCATCTTTTATGCAAGACAGGTCACCAAGAAATCATCAGTAATGCTAAGTAGCTCAATTGCTACCACTAATCTGCATCCTACTGGGTCATCTCTATTCTCCTCCACATCCACTGCTTAGGAAAACTCCATCCAAGGTTCCTGATTCTTAAAGTTCCCTTGAGAAAGGGCTGTGTTTCCTGAAATCAGAAGTAATGGAAGGAGATAAACGCAAGATGAGAAGAGCGCAAAGGAGGAGGCATGCTAGGAAGCCTTTTGAATCTTGAGTTTTCTCCTTGCTCCTCACAGGGACAACTCACAGTGGATTTTCAAGCTGCAGGAATGAGCTGTGAGTCCATATTCCAAACTTAAGCTAGAGGGATGGTAGGAAACCTTTTGGCAGAAAGCAGCAGGTGGCAGAGGAAATGGAACTGTATGGTCCCACCATCTAATGAGGCAGAGGAAGGTGTAGGGGAAGGAAAATTTTCTTCTCTACCCTTTCTAGGTTCTTCTGGCTGGTCTAAGAATTAAATCGACATGAGACAGATTAACAGTAGAAAATCAAGTTTAATTATGTATGTATAGGGGGCCCCATAAGAAAAATGAAACCCAAGGACAAATTAGGCAATTGACGCTTATATGCCATTTGAGAGAAGAAGTGGGTAGGGGTTTGGGACTTCATAGGGGTGGAAGGCTATTCATACGGAGATAGAAAAACAAATGTTTGGTGAAAAAATGTTTGCTATGCCATGCAGAGATAATGGGAACAAGAGAGGTCTTTGGTCTCCAGGCCCTGCTGAATTCCCCCTACAACATCTGGTCCATATTTTTTGTAGATATCTCTGGTGATAGTGCTCTTCCTGGAGCAGGCCCTTAATCTAAATCCTTTTAGGCAGTTAAGGGGAAGGTAAAAAAAAGACTTACTGAATCTGCCATTTCACCCTAAAATAACCTTAATACCAAAGAGACACATTTTGAGGTGGCAAATTTTGCTCCCCTATAAACACTTGTAATGAGATAGTGATGAGGTCACCATAGACAAGGATGCAGTTTCTATATTAGTCTGCATTCTTCAGAGAAACAGAACCAACAGGATATATAAAAAGCTATAAGAGTAATTTATTATGGGAATTGGCTCACATGATTATGGAACCTGAGAAATCCCAAAATCAGCTGTAAGCAATCCATAGAACTAGGAAAGCTGGTGGTATAATTCAGTCTGAGTTCAGGGCCTGAGAATCAGGTGGGCTATTGGTGTAAGTTCCACAGTCCAAAGACCCTAGAACCAGAAACTCTGACTTCAGATTCAAGGGCAGGAGAAAATGGATGTCCCAACTCAAGAAGGGAGAGAGAGAATTTGCCCTTCTTCTGCCTTTTTGTTCTATTCAGGCCCTCAGGGGGTAAGGATCTTATTTATTCAGTCTATTAATTCAAATGCTAACCTCTTCTGAAACAGACACACTCAGAAATAATGTTTCATCAGCCATCTGGACATTCCTTTAGCCTGATCAAGTTGACACATAAAATTAATTCTCACAGCTCCTTGTGCCTTCATTCCTAAATTCCATCCTTACTCGATCCTCTAAACCCCATTTCTGATCTTTCAGCTCAAGGATTTTGAATTGGTGAATTTTGTACCAGTTCTTTGAGGTAAAGTCAACAAACATGTTTTGGTACTATATTTTGCCTGTTTGTTCACTTAGTGCATTTTTATAGTTGAGGTACATTATTATTTAAACATTTTGTGAATTATTCTGTGGGCATAGCTACCAAGTATAACACTATTTCCATGGAGACATACATTCTGAATTCCAGTCAAATATCATATACAACTATGTAGGCAGAATAATGACTTTTTAATGATGTTCACAGCTTAATTCCCAGAATCTGTAAATATATTACCTCACTTGGCTAAAAGAACTTTGTAGATGTGATGAAGATTAAGAAGATTGAGGTGGGGAGATTATTCTGTATTATCTGGATGGGCCCAATCTAATAAAAAAAAGTCTGAAAGTAAAAAGCCTTTCCCAGCTAAGTCAGAGGCTATGGTCAGAGGGAGATGTGACAGTGGAAGAACGTCAAAAAGATGGAATGTTCCTGATTTGAGGGTGGAGGAAGGGACCCACAAGACAAAGACTGTGGGTGGCATCTAGAAGCTGCAGGAGTCCGGGAAACAGATTCTCCCCTTAGAGCCTCCAGAAAGCAATACAGCCTTTCCAATGCCTTGATTTAAGCCCACTGATACCCATTGCAGATTTTTGGCCTCCAGAACTATAAGGCAATGCATTTATATTGTTTTAAACCATCAAATTTGTTGTAATTTGTCTTTTCTAATACAACAACCAATTTATAGAACATATTCAATTAATAAGTAGTGGACTGCTTGCATTAACTGTTTCTTTGAGGTTTAAAGATATAGTATGTTTTATGGAGATGATGCCCCCAATCTATGCACAGGTACACACCTGCAAACATACATGCGAGCAGAGACATTCTCTTATTTTATGAATCTGTACAGGCACAGTGCTAAGGGTTTAATGTATGTTATCTTATTTAGTTGTCTACACCATTTCAGATAAGGACTAGTAGAGCCCTTCAAAAAGATGGTGCTTTCCTTAAAGTTCTATAGCTACTAATTGAAGGAGCTGGAACTAATCAGGCCTGTCTGACTCCAAAGTATGTTTGCTGTACTGTACCACCACAGAATGAATTCAGAACTAAAGCTGCCATGTGCAGACATCTGTGCTTTATTTAAAACTATTATGTAAAACTAAAATAGTATAAATCACTGAAAGGCATACCTAATGATAAAGTTAAATGATGATAATAAAAACTAATTTTACAGTGATTTCCTTATCCAACAAGATTCTATTGTAACATTAAAATGGCTTTTTTTATGGAAGCTCCAGAATGTGCTATTTTCTAGAACGGCCCTGCCAAAGCATAATATTATTAAAAATCATTTTGCTATATGCAGTCTTAGATATAAGAACCATGATAAGGAGGAGGACATTCAAGATGGCAGAGGAGTAAGACATTAAGATCACCTTCCTCCCCATCTACATGTGGAACAACTCCTACAGAACACCTACTGAACACTGGCAGAAGACCTCAGACTTCCCAAAAGGCAAAAAACACCCCACATACATGCATAAGGCAAAAGAAAAAACAGAGACAAAAGAATAAGGATGGGATCCACACCTCTGGGAGGTAGCTGTGAACTGGGAAAAGTTTTCACACACTAGGAAGCCCCTTCACTGATGGAGACAGGGGGTGGGCAGGGGGAAAGCTTTGGAGCCACGGAGGAGAGTGCAGCAACAGGGGTGAAGAGGGCAAAGCAGAGAGATTTCCGCACAGAGGATCGGTGCCGACCAGCACTGACCAGCCTGAGAGACTTGTCTGCTCACCCGCCGGGACGGGCAGGGGCTGGGAACTGAGGCTTGGGCCTCTGAGTTCAGATCCCAGGGAGAGGACAAGAGTTGGCTGCGTGAAGACAGCCTGAGCGGGCTAGTGCACCACAGCTAGCTGGGAGGGAGTCTGGGAAAAGGTCTGGACATGCATAAGAAGCAAGAGACCATTGTTTCAGGGTGCGCAAGGAGAAGGGATTCAGAGCATTGCCTAAACAAGCTCAGAGACAGGCACGCCCCACGGCTATCAGCGTGGACCCCAGAGACAGGCATGAAACGATAAGGCTGCTGCTGCAGCCACCAAGAAGCCTGTGTGCAAGTGCAGGTCACTATCCACACCTCCCCTCCCGGGAGCCTGTGCAGCCCACCACTGCCAGGGTCCCAGGATCCAGGGACAACTTCCCCGGGAGAACGCATGGCGCACCTCAGGCTGGTGCAACATCACGCTGGCTTCTGCTGCCACAGGCTCATCCCATATTCCGTACCCCTCCCTCCCCCCGCATGAGTCAGCCAGAGCCCCCGAATCAGCTGCTACTTTAACCCCGTCCTGTCTGAGTGAAGAACAGACACCCTCAGGTGACCTACACGTAGAGGCGGGGCCAAATCCAAAGCTGAACCCCAGGAGCTGTGCGAACAAAGAAGAGAAAGGGAAGTGTCACCCAGCAGCCTCAGGAGCAGCAGATTAAATCTCCACAGTCAACATGATGTACCCTGCATCTGTAGAATACCTGAATAGACAAAGAATCATCTCAAAATTAAGGCAGTGGACTTTGGGAGCAACTGTAGACTTAGGGTTTGCATTCTGAACCAAATTAGTTTCTGGTTTTATGTTTATCTTAGTTTAGTATTTAGAGCTTATTATCATTGGTAGATTTGGTTATTGATTTGGTTGCTCTCTTCCTTTTTTATTTTATATATATATATTTCCTTTTTCTCTTTTTGTGACTGTGTATGTGTATGCTTCTTTGTGTGATTTTGTCTGTATAGCTTTGCATTTACCATTTGTTATGTCTGTCCATTTTTTTTTTGTATAGTTTTTAGCACTTATCATTGGTGGATTTGTTTGTTGGTATAGTTGTTCTCTTCTTTCTTTCTTTATTTTTTTATTACTTTTTATTTTTAATAATATTTCTTATTTTAATTATTTTATTTTATTTTTCTTTCTTTTTTTTCCCCCTCCCTTTTCTTCTGAGCTGTGTGGCTGACAGGGTCTTGGTGCTCCAGCTGAGTGTCAGGCCTGAGCCTCTTAGGTGGGAGAGCCAAGTTCAGGACATTGGTCCACCAGAGACCTCCCAGCCCCATGTAATATCAAATGGTGAAAGGACTCCCAGAGATCTCTGTCTCAATGCTAAAACCCAGCTCCACTCAATGACCAGCAAGCTATGGTGCTGGACACCCCCTGACAAACAACTAGCAAGACAGGAACACTACCCCACCCATTAGCAGAAAGGCTGCCTAAAATCATAGCAAGTTCACAGACACCCCAAAAACACCACCAGATGCACTCCTGCCCACCAGGAAAACAATATCCAGCCTCATCCACCAGAAAACAGGCACCAGTCCCCTACACCAGGAAGCCCAAACAACACACTGAACCAACCGTACCCACTGGGGACAGACACCAAAAAAACAGGAACTAGGAAGCAACAGCCTGTGAAAAGGAGACCCCAAACACAGTAAGTTAAGTAAAATGAGAAGACAGAGAAATACACAGCAGATGAAGGAGCAAGGTAAAAACCCACCACCAAACAAATGAAGAGTTAATAGGCAGTCTACCTGAAAAAGAATTCAGAGTAATGAGAGTAAAGATCATCCAAAATCTTGGAAATAGAATGGAGAAAATACAAGAAACACTTAAAAAAGACCTAGAAGAACTAAAGAGCAAACAATGATGAACAACACAATAAATGAAATTTAAAATTCCCTAAAAGGAATCAATAGCAGAATAACTGAGGCAGAAGAACAGATAAGTGACCTGGAAGATAAAATAGTGGAAATAATTGCCACATAGCAGAATAAAGAAAAAAGAATGAAAAGAATTGAAGAAAGTCTCAGAGACCTCTGGGACAACATTAAATGCACCAACATTCGAATTATAGGGGTCTCAGAAGAAGAGAAAAAGAA
>NC_041220.1:47141958-47143474 GCF_002837175.3 Physeter macrocephalus | reverse complement strand
AGCCAGAGCCCCCGAATCAGCTGCTACTTTAACCCCATCCTGTCTGAGTGAAGAACAGACACCCTCAGGTGACCTACACGTAGAGGCGGGGCCAAATCCAAAGCTGAACCCCAGGAGCTGTGCGAACAAAGAAGAGAAAGGGAAGTGTCACCCAGCAGCCTCAGGAGCAGCAGATTAAATCTCCACAGTCAACATGATGTACCCTGCATCTGTAGAATACCTGAATAGACAAAGAATCATCTCAAAATTAAGGCAGTGGACTTTGGGAGCAACTGTAGACTTAGGGTTTGCATTCTGAACCAAATTAGTTTCTGGTTTTATGTTTATCTTAGTTTAGTATTTAGAGCTTATTATCATTGGTAGATTTGGTTATTGATTTGGTTGCTCTCTTCCTTTTTTATTTTATATATATATATTTCCTTTTTCTCTTTTTGTGACTGTGTATGTGTATGCTTCTTTGTGTGATTTTGTCTGTATAGCTTTGCATTTACCATTTGTTATGTCCATTTTTTTTTTGTATAGTTTTTAGCACTTATCATTGGTGGATTTGTTTGTTGGTATAGTTGTTCTCTTCTTTCTTTCTTTATTTTTTTATTACTTTTTATTTTTAATAATATTTCTTATTTTAATTATTTTATTTTATTTTTCTTTCTTTTTTTTCCCCCTCCCTTTTCTTCTGAGCTGTGTGGCTGACAGGGTCTTGGTGCTCCAGCTGAGTGTCAGGCCTGAGCCTCTTAGGTGGGAGAGCCAAGTTCAGGACATTGGTCCACCAGAGACCTCCCAGCCCCATGTAATATCAAATGGTGAAAGGACTCCCAGAGATCTCTGTCTCAATGCTAAAACCCAGCTCCACTCAATGACCAGCAAGCTATGGTGCTGGACACCCCCTGACAAACAACTAGCAAGACAGGAACACTACCCCACCCATTAGCAGAAAGGCTGCCTAAAATCATAGCAAGTTCACAGACACCCCAAACATTCGAATTATAGGGGTCCCAGAAGAAGAAGAGAAAAAGAAAGGGACTGAGAAAATATTTGAAGAGATTATAGTTGAAAATTTCCCTAATATGGGAAAGGAAATAGTCAATCAAGTCCAGGAAGTGCACAAGACTCCCATACAAGATAAATCCAAGGAGAAACATGGCAAGACTCATATTAATCAAACTATCAAAAATTAAATACAAAGAAAAAATATCAAAAGCAGCAACAGAAAAGCTACAAGTAACATACAAGGGAATCCCCATAAGGTTAACACCTAATCTTTCAGCAGAAACTCTGCAAACCAGAAGGGAGTGGCAGGACATATTTAAAGTGATGAAAGGGATAAACCTACCACCAAGATTACTCTACCCAGCAAGGATCTCATTCAGATTCAGTGGAGAAATAAGTAACTTTACAGACAAGCAAAAGCTAAGAGAATCCAGCACCACCAAACCAGCTTTACAACTAATGCTAAAGGAAATTCTCTAGGCAGGAAACACAAGAGAAGGAAAGACCTACAAAAACAAACCCAAAA
>NC_041220.1:47083648-47141891 GCF_002837175.3 Physeter macrocephalus | reverse complement strand
AATTCTCTAGGCAGGAAACACAAGAGGAGGAAAAGACCTACAAAAACAAACCCAAAACAATTAAGAAAATGGTAAGAGGAACATACATATTGATAATTACCTTAAATGTAAATGGATTAAATGCTCCATTCAAAAGACATAGACTGGCTAAATGGATACAAACACAATCCCGTATATATGCTGTCTACAGGAGACCCAGTTCAGAGCTAGGGACACATATGGACTGAAAGTGAGGGGATGGAAAAGGATATTCCATGCAAATGGAAATTTATAAAAAGCTGGAGTAGCAATTCTCATATGAGACAAAATAGACTTTAAAATAAAGAATATAGAGACAGAGAAGGACACTGCTTAATGATTAAGGGATCAATCCAAGAAGAAGATATAACAATTGTAAATATTGATGCACCCAACATAGGAGCACCTCAATACATAAGGCAGATGCTAACAGCCATAAAACGGGAAATTGACAGTAACACAATCATAGTAGAGGACTTAACACCCCACTTTCACCAATCAACAGATCATCCAAAATGAAAATAAATAAGGAAACACAAGCTTTAAATGATATATTAAACAAGATGGACTTAATCGATATTTATAGGACATTCCATCCAAAAACAACAGAATACACTTTCTTCTCAAGTGCTCATGGAACATTTTCCAGGAAAGATCATATCTTGGGTCACAAATCAAACCTTGGTACATCTGAGAAAATTCAGATTGTATCAAGTATCTTTTCCAATGACAACACTAGGAGACTAGATATCAATTACAGGAAAAAAATCTGTAAAAAATACAAACACATGGAGGCTAAACAAAACACTACTAAATAACCAAGAGATCACTGATGAAGTCAAAGAAGAAATCAAAAAATACCTAGAAACAAATGACAATAAAAACATGATGACCCAAAACCTATGGGATGCAGCAAAAGCAGTTCTAAGAGGGAAGTTTATAGCAATACAATCCTACCTCAAGGAACAAGAACAATTTCAAATAAACATCTTAACCCTACACCTAAAGCAGTTATGGTAAGAACAATAAAAACCCAAAATTGACAGAAGGAAAGAAATCATAAAGATCAGATCAGAAATAAATGAAGAAGAAGTGAAAGAAACAATAGCAAAGATAAATAAAACTAAAAGCTTGTTCCTTGAGAAGATAAACAAAATTGATAACCATTAGCCAGACTCATCAAGAAAAAAGGGACAAGAATCAAATCAATAAAATTAGAAAAGAAAAAGAAGTAACAACTGACACTGCAGAAATACAAAGGATCATGAGAGATTACTACAAGGAACTATATGACAATAAAATGGACAACCTGAAAGAAATGGACAAATTCTTTAAAAAGCACAAACTTCCAAGATGGAACCAAGAAGAAATAGAAAACATAAACAGACCAATCACAAGCACTGAAATTGAGACTGTGATTAAAAATCTTCCAACAAACAAAAGCCCAGGACCAGATGGCTTCACAGGCGAATTCTATCAAACGTTTAGAGAAGAGCTAACACCTATTCTTCCCAAACTCTTCCAGAATATGGCAGAGGGAGGAACACTCCCAAACTCATTCTACAAGCCCACCATCACCGTGATACCAAAACCAGACAAAGATGGCACAAAGAAAGAAAACTACAGGCCAATACCACTGATGAACATAGATGCAAAAATCCTCAACAAAATACTAGCAAACAGAATCCAACAGCACATTAAGAGTATCATACACCATGATCAAGTGGGGTTTATCCCAGGAATGCAAGTATTCTTCAGTATACACAAATCAATCAACATGATAAACCATATTAACAAATTGTTGAGAAAAACCATATGATCATCTCAATCGATGCACAAAAAGCTTTTGACAAAATTCAACATGGATTTATGATAAAAACCCTCCAGAAAATAGGCATAGAGGGAACTTACCTCAACATAATAAAGGCAATACATGACAAACCCACAGCCAGCATCGTTCTCAATGGTGATAAGTGAAACCATTTCCACTAAGATCAGGAACAAGTCAAGGTTGTCCACTATCACCACTATTATTCAACATAGTTTTGGAAGTTTTAGCCACAGCAATCAGAGAAGAAAAAGAAATAAAACGAATCCAAATTGAAAAGAAGAAATAAAGTTGTCACTGTTTGCAGATGGCATGATACTATACATAGAGAAACCTAAAGATGCTACCAGAAAACCACTAGAGTTAATCAATGAATTTGGTAAAGTAGCAGGATACAAAATTAATGCACAGAAATCTCTGGCATTCTTATACACTAATGATGAAAAATCTGAAATAGAAATTAAGATAACACTCCCATTTACTGTTGCAATAAAAAGAATGAAATACCTAGGAATAAACCTACCTAAGGAGAAAAAAGACCTATATGCAGAAAATTATAAGATACTGATGAAAGAAATTAAAGATGATAAAAACAGGTGGAGAGACATACCATGTTCTTAAATTGGAAGAATCAACATTGTGAAATGACTATACTACACATAGCCATCTACAGATTCAATGCAATCCCTATGAAACTACCAATAGCATTTTTCACAGAGCTAGAAAAAAAATTTCACAATTTGTATGGAAACACAAAAGACCCCGAATAGCCAAAGCAAACTTGAGAAAGAAATACGGAGCTGGAAGAATCAGGCTCTCTGACTTCAGACTACACTATAAAGCTACAGTCATCAAGACAGTATGGTACTGACACAAAAACAGAAATATAGATCAGTGGAACAGGATAGTAAGCCCAGAGATAAACCCACACATATGGTGACTTTCTGTTTGATAAAGGAGGCAAGGTTATACAATGGAGAAAAGAGACCCTCTTCAATAAGTAGTGCTGGGAAAACTGGACAGCTACATGTAAAAGAATGAAATTAGAACACTCTCTAACAGCATACACAAAAATAAATTCAAAATAGATTAAATACCTAAATGTAAGGCCAGACACTATAAAACTTTTAGAGGAAAACAGAGGCAGAACACTCTATGACCTAACTGACAGCAATATCCTTTTTGACCCACCTCCTAGAGAAATGGAAATAAAAACAAAAATAAACAAATGGGGCCTAGTGAAACTTAAAAGCTTTTGCACAGCAAAGGAAACCATAAACAAGACGAAACGACAACCCTGAGAATGGGAGAAAATATTTGCAAATGAAGCAACTGAAAAAGCGTTAATCTCCAAAATATACAAGCAGCTCATGCAGCTCAATACCAAAACAACACACAACCAAATCCAAAAATGGATAGAAGACCTAAACAGACATTTCTCCAAAGAAGATATACAGATTGCCAACAAACACATGAAAGGATGCTGAACATCACTAATCATTAGAGAAATGCAGTTCAAAACTACAATGTGGTATCACCTCACACCGGTCAGAAAGGTCATCATGAAAAAATCTAGAAACAATAAAAGCTGGAGAGGGTGTGGAGAAAAAGGAACCCTCTTACCCTGTTGGTGGGAATGTCAATTGATACAGCCACTGTGGAGAACAGTATGGAGGTTCCGTAAAAAATTGAAAATAGCACTACCATGTGACCCAGCAATCCCACTACGGAGCATATACCTTGAGAAAACCAAAATTCAAGAAGAGTCATGTACTGCAATGTTCATTGCAGCTCTATTTACAATAGCCAGGACAAAGAAACAACCTAAGTGTCCATCGACAGATGAATGGATTAAGAAGATGTGGCACATATATACAATGGAATATTACTCAGCCATAAAAAGAAGTGAAATTGAGTTATTTGTAGTGAGGTGGATGGACCTAGAAACTGTCATGCATAGTGAAGTAAGTCAGAAAGAGAAAAACAAATACTGTATGCTAACACATATATATGGAATCTACAAAAAAATGGTTCTGAGGAACCTAGGGGCAGGACAGGAATAAAGACCCAGATGTAGAGAGTGGACTTGAGGTCTCAGGGAGCGGAAAGTGTAAGCTGGGAGGAAGTGAGAGAGTGGCATTGACATATATACACTACCAAATGTAAAACAGATAGCTAGTGGGAAGCAGCCGCATAGCACAGGGAGATCAGCTCGGTGCTTTGTCTCCACCTAGAGGGGTGGCATAGGGAGGTTGGGACGGAGACACAAGAAGGAGGAGATATGGGGATATATGTATATATATAGCTGATTCACTTTGTTATACAGCAGAAACTAACACACCATTGTAAAGCAATTATACTCCAATAAAGATGTTAAAAAATAAATAAAAAGAAACATGATAAGGTTATGTGCATACTTATGAAGAGCAGTATCTCAGATGTAGATGAACACAATTTCATAATACTTGTCATATGTTCCTCTCCCAGCACAGTCAGCTCTATGTCTGACCTTAACTCATCCCCACAATTCACACAGACCTACTTGGCTTGGCGTTACCCTGAAACAAAGTCCTAAAACATGGGAAGCTTCACTAATGATTCTTGTACATTGTGTAACCTAGAAAGAGGAAGCATTAAAATTAAAATAATAATAAAATAAAAACAGAGCATTTATGGTGGAAGTGGGGTGTTATATATTTTTTTCTTGATTCTTATCCCAGTCAGCCAAACAATCATGAGAAGGATCCTAAACGCAAAGGATTGAGATGTCTAACTCTGAAAGACTGAAATATGAGGCCCTTGTTAGTACTCTCTGCTTCTGAACTCACATGAGCAAGAAAAATTGAATCATTATCATTTTATAAATTAGTCATTTTGAGAACTACTTATCTCTTTGATTGCCCTCCTTATAATAGAATCTTTTGGAACTACCTAATAAATCTTTATTTTAAGGCAAAACATTGTCCAACTTGAGATTTCTGTTGTTAGGAAGAGAACATCCCATCAATCAACAGGTGCCAGCATTGTTACAACTGAATCTGAAAAGAATATAGTTTAACCCAGTTAAGTATGTACGATGTCTTTATTTTTTTTTTTTTATTTATTTATTTTATTTATTTTTTTTTTTTTGTGGTATGCGGGCCTTCCTCTGTTATGGCCTCTCCCGCTGCGGAGCACAGGCTCCGGACGCGCAGGCCCAGCGGCCATGGCTCACGGGCCCAGCCGCTCCGCGGCATGTGGGATCCTCCCACACCGGGGCGCGAACCCGGTTCCCCTGCATCGGCAGGCGGACGCGCAACCACTGCGCCACCAGGGAAGCCCTGTCTTTATTTTTTTAAGGCTTATAAAGATAGACCAGTTGGTGCCTGTGGCATGTCAAGTGTGAGCTAGGTACTGAACAACACAGGACTGAAATAGTGTTTCTTGTACCATGAGCTTATCTTTCAGTGCACACTGATATGATTGGAGGCTGCTGAATGAATAAAGTCTAAAAAAAGTAAAAGAGCCTTTGTCATAAATGTAAAAGATTTTTTTTCCCTTTGAGGTTTAATTATATTTTGCTTAATACATTCCTTCTAAATATTACACTTGGAACTTATACTCTAATGAATTTTATCAGGCTAGTTGTGCAAAAATAAACATGGGGAACTGTCTAGAGGCAAGCAAAGATATCATGATTAAGACCGGTAAAATAGATAGCTAGTGGGAAGCAGCCGCATGGCACAGGGAGATCAGCTCGGTGCTTTGTGACCACCTAGAGCGGTGGGATAGGGAGGGTGGGAGGGAGATGCAAGAGGGAGGAGATATGGGGACATATGTATAGGTATAGCTGATTCACTTTGTTATAAAGCAGAAACTAACATGCCATTGTAAAGCAATTATACTCCAATAAAGATGGTTAAAAAAAAAGAAAAAAAAAAGACAACACAGGCAAATACAGAGTTATCTCCAAAGTCCAGGGTTTATTGTGCTTTTAATTTTGAGAAACAATCCTCATTGCTGATGGTAATATTTCAGGAGTTTTTCAAAGTATTTTAAGAAAATAGGAATGGAAGTCAGAAACTAGAACATTTGAAGAAAATTGAATAGTTCTCAAGAAATGAAGGCTTGGACAGGGCATTCCCACTGTAGTTGTATGCACAACTTGAACTTTTTCCAGAAAGAATTTCCTGTGATTGGTGTTCTTCCCATCTTTGTGTGTGCATTTGTATCGATTTAAGTCAAGCTCCAGAGGGCCAATATCCTTATCTGTGTACCCTTCACATGTGCTAGTAGAGTGGTAGACACATAGTAGGTATGGAATGCAATAACTACTAGTTGTAATGATAAAAGGATAAGAGTGATGAAAGGCAAGGACAAAGTGTCTTCTTAGCTCTGAAGGCCAGAAACTCTAAGCCTGCATGTGGGATTAAAAAGTTTCTTATCATAAAGTCATTCTTATTGTGAAATACTTTAAACAGTTTGGATGACATTTAAATGAAATAGAACCAAATTGTTACTGCTTTTAAATCTCATTGTATGGAGTTTGCAGTGTGAACCTACTCCACTGCAGTATTTTCATTTACACTTCCCATTCATTTCTAATGTCTACTGACATTGTTCTCTGTGTTGTATCTGCCAGAGTGGATTGAGGCCATCCAGAGAGAGATGGATATTGGAACCAGTGGAAAGTGATTATAGGTAGCATCTGGCAGGAGTCATTTTCTCTTAAGGCTTTGACATGTCATTCCTGGTAAATCGGTTCTGTTAGCTATCTAAAGGCACCAGATGTACCGTAGTAGATTATGCCAATAAATCTTTTGTGGATTATATATATATATATTACTATTGCTGATTTATTGCAGTTTATATAAGCTCAACTATGTTTGTCTAGAAATGGATTCCAATTTAAGCTTCTTAGGTGCTTCCTTATAGAATAAATGCTTCTGAAAGTTGTTCTTGCATGATATGATAGAATATTAAAGATAAATTCTTTTAGCAGATATTAGTATATTGATAAACTATTTTATCTGTTTGACTTTGAATTTTTCAGTAGATTAGGTCTTGTTGAATTCAATAAACACTGCAGATACATTTTTAGTAAAATAATTTATTCCATCTATGTGAAATGAGTATTGCCGGGTAGTTCAAAATGTGTAACAATAAAATGGATGTATCAAGGGTATGGTATTTGGGGACTCATGATTGTTTGATGACAGATGTGAACTGGAGTCAGGATGTTAGTGCTCTACATGTTCTTTTGAGTTACCTTTTTTACTTTATGAACACTAGCCATAATTAACCTAATTTATAAACAAGCTTCTTATTACTTAGAGCCATGTCTATTTTCTGCCTCAACACTTACTTAAATTTTACACTTCCTTCTGGGTTTAGTTCATGTCTGATTCTTAAAAATTCTTATTAATGTCCAGTAGTCATTAATGCCTTCTCTATCTTAATATCTATTGTAGTACAATACGCAGAGCCAGAAATATCAATAGTTATCACACTTAGATTCTTTCTTCTGCATAGTGGTTGAATTGCTGCTCATGTCCCAAGACCCAGATCAAGTATTTCTTTTCTGATTCATCTAAGAAAATTCATCAGTGTATCCTTTGTGCCACTCTTGTGCCTGGTGTATACCGTTACCTTTGTATTTGTCACACTCTGATACTGTTTTCTATTTTTATTTGGTCTCACCTACTCTTCTTTTCTGAACTCTTTTGGCTTTTGCTTCTCAATATAAAGTAAATAGAAGGGAAAAGTAAAAGGGAATGTGGCAGATATATGAACTTTTCTACATCTTGATTTTTTATTTTACCTAGTAGCACTAATGTCTATTAATATGTTGTGTTTTAAATATTTGCTTGAGCACTGTTCTTAAGCAATTCAATCACTCATTTTCCACTGGTTTTACAGACATTTTTTGAGTAGCTACCAATGTGCTCATTTCTCTGCTTAGTGCTGTAGAGATCACATGGTATTAAATAGAGTATTTACCTTAAAGGAATTTATTTACTCTTTAGAGAGAGAAAAGATACATTGCTGAAAAACTCCAGCATTACACTAAACAGAACCTAAGTGACAAATTGAGTGATGCAGCACATCAATAACATGGAATTTGGGGGGATGAAGAAGTATAAGCAATGGCATATATAATAAACTGGGGATAGTGGAAGATGTGCAGACTATTTTCTTATATGTAGGTGTCTTCAGTGCAAAACAGTGGAAGACCTCCAGAGAACTAAAGTTAGCTTTATATCCTTCCCATACCAGTAACAATTGCTTCACACAACATTCTTAGTAACTTAATCTTTGTCTGAAAAATCCTCTCACCTTTTAATTTTCACACTGAAGTTGAAACCACATTTCATGAAAAATTGGGAGCAGAAAACTTGACCTAATAGAACATCTCTATAAAATAGTATAGCCGTTGTCACTATTCATCTCTAGCTTTCGGTCAGCCTGTGAGATTTAATATTCAAAAACCAGTGAATCTACTTACTGAACATTGCCTTATCTGCAGTGAAGTCATAATTTTCAAGCCCGACTTGCTCTTTCAAGAAAGAATCAAGGAAGAAAACACTACCATGGTTGCCTTCTCAAAAGCTTTGTTACTTAATAGGATCGAGGGTCTCACTCTCCTATTTTTGGCTTGTGAGATGCTGATACATGGATAAAGTGGTTGATGATGGTTTTATGATGTCAGAGAAACTTTCATACTTCTGAATCTGACACCATTAATTTCTTTCCTGTAATTGTGTCAATAACATTTTGTAATGTAATATTAAATCATTTTTTATAAACAACAGATTGGGCACCAGTCTGCCTTACTCTGATATCTATGGGAGGCTTGCCAAGGATATGGCTGATGAAACACAACCTTAGACAAGCTCCATCTGTCCCATTTAGACGATATACAGTGTCAGATCTCAGTGGTGGAAGTAATAACTGCAAGCTGCTCTCTGGGCAGACAGCAAGAGAGGGCTACTGATCACACTGATTAAAATAAACAAACCCTTAGGGTGGGTTGTAGTCAGTATAAATTTAAACTAGATAACCACTTTCAGATAGACTTCTGCATTTAGGGCCACTGTTATGTGGAAAAATGAAGGTTCACTCATTTCAACTGTACATAGTTTTGATTTATCCATTAAGAAAATATTTTGGATGTCATGTTAATTTCCCCAATTAAGAAAAAACATTTAAAGCACATAGAGCTATATATAATGTTTCCCCAAAACATCAGGACTCAAGGGCACCTTTAAGCTGGGTCAGGAGCTCATGATTCAGTCAGGCTTTGCTGAAAAGTTTTCCAAAACAAGGTCAGAATGGAAAAAATATGTTTTATCCAGCGTCAAATGGAACTTTCTCATTCCATTCTGAGTTTTAATAGGAGTTTCAATTACAACATAAGAGTCATTAATGGGGCTGAACCTTGCAGAACCAGAAAACTTCTAAAAAACCTAAAATCCATTGACTGCTGAGGGGGAATTCTTCCCCAAAAGATTTCCATTTGAGGTTATCAGTAATTATGTAGAAATGTTTCAAGGATAGACTTTTTTTTATGTTGCTCTACTTTATATTTCTAATAAATAATAAACTAGTTTATATATTAGGTATCTACTTAGTCCTTAGAAAAAAATTTGAAGCCCTTTTGACAATACTGAAAATGAACAAAGGTGATTAAGTTTAAACTGAGAGTGAATGCTTTTCTACAGTCATAAAATGAAGCTTGATTATCCATGTGTGTGTAATTGACTTCTGAGGTCAAAGTTTATTTTAGCCTGCTTTTTACACTTCACTGCAAATTTGGTGAGTAAGAATGCAAAGGGATTTGTTTTACTCAATGGTGAGGGTTCAATTTCATAATTATCAGGCAACATTTACTGCAGACCAACTAAGTATTTATTTTGTCTTGATTTCCAATGAGAATTTTATTATGTAGAGAAGAAGCAATCATTTTTTTTTCTGAAGCAGAAAGACATCTAGTAAATTGAACTGTGGTGACACAAGATGCTAACATAGCTCTAGAAATGGAAGGCATTATCATAAAGAAGGAAGCACATATCTAACTGGAAAGATAACTTAATCATTTTAAGCTTCATGTTTCCTCAACCATCAAATAAGAAGTCTGACTTAGATGATTTCTGGAATTCCTGCCAGCTCTGATGTTTCATTTTCTTTGACCAGTGAATTTTCTTTCTAAACCAAAATAGCACAAGCTCAGTGTCATCCATGTGTACAGCTTCTAATAGCTTAGAAATTTTAGGGTCAGAGTCTAATAATTCAGATATTCTAGAGTGTCGTCTAGGTCAGCAGTCCCCAACCTTTTTGGCATGAGGGACTGGTTTCGTGGAAGACAATTTTTCCATGGTTGGGGGAGGGGGTTGTTTCAGGTGGTAAAGCGAGCGATGGGGGATGGTTCTGGTTCAGTTGGTAATGCAAGTGATGGGGGGGATGGTTCAGGTGGTAAGGCGAGCGATGGGGAGCTGCAGATGAAGCTTCTCTAGCTTGCCTGCTGCTCACCTCCTGCTGTGCTGCCTGGTTCCTAACAGGCCGTGGACTGGTATCAGTCCGCAGCCCCGGGGTTGAGGACCCCTGCTCTAGGTCATATTTTTCAACTTCAGTGCTAATGACATTGGGACCAGATAATTGTTGTAGGGACTATCCTGTACATTATAGGATTTTTAGCAGCACCTCTGTCCTCTACCAACTAGGTACCATTAGCAATCCTCTCTGTCTTCCCTAACCCGACACACCCACTTCAGAAGTAATAACGGAAAAACAAGTTTTAAAATGAGGAGATACTATTATACACACAACAGATTTGGTTAAAATGAAAAAGTTAGATATTATCAAGCATTGGCAAGAATATCAACTGTTGAACAATAGGAAATCTGATTAAAATGCTGGTGGAAATGTAAGTCAATTCGTTTGAAATCAGTCTGATGTTACCTACTAAAGTTAAAGATATTTATTCCCATTGACCTAGAAGTTTTACTGAGTTTACACACTGCCAAAATGAGTGCTTAGTTTCACCAGAATATTTGTATAAGTATGTTCATAGCATCCTTTTTTGTAATAGCCCCAAACTTGAAATGGTAGAATGGTTAAATAAAATAAGATTTATTTATAAATTAGAATACCACATAGCTATAAAATAAGTTAACGATAGATACACCAACATGGATGGGTATTAAAAACATAGCTTTGGGCTTCCCTGGTGGCGCAGTGGTTGAGAGTCCGCCTGCCGATGCAGGGGACACGGGTTCGTGCCCCGGTCCGGGAAGATCCCACATGCCGCAGAGCGGCTGGGCCCGTGAGCCATGGCCGCTGAGCCTGCGCGTCCGGAGCCTGTGCTCCTCAACGGGAGAGGCCACAGCAGTGAGAGGCCCGCGTACCACAAAACAAAAACAAACAAACGAACAAAAAAGCATCTTTGCTTATTAAGGATTTCCTCATTCTAAATTTTATGACTTCCAGCAATCAGAGGTGATATTCCTCATCTCTGTTAGTCAAATCCAAAGCCAAAACCTCTACCTCTGCTCATTTTCTGTGTTCTTTCCTGACAAATGGAAGAAATGACCCTATTCAAGATAAACCCAAATCTTTGTTTCCCATGCTTCCATTGCCTTCCTTTTAAAGACTGTGCTCCTTTATAATTTTCAATATTTTTCCCCAGAATCAATAGTCTCTCTATATATACTCTTTAATTTTTATCAGCATGTAATATATACCAATATTTCTCATCTTAAAAAAATAATTTACTCTATATTCTCCTTAAGTCACAAACCTATTTCTCTGCACCCCTTCTCAACAAAATTGTTCAAATATGTTATTTACAGGATACATCTCTATTTCTTCAGTTCCTACTTGTACTTAATCCATCCCTCTTGGTTTTCATCTCTGTGTCTCTGAGTCTGCTCCTTTCAGGGAGCACTGAACCTCTCTATTTTCCAAATACAATGAACGCCTCTGCATCCTTTTCTAACTGGAGTTGATCTGAGAGAATTCAAGCCACTCCTTGAAACACTCTTCACTTGGCTTCTTTTGTATACATTTACACTTCCTTCCTTAGATGATCTTGTCCTGTGTCAAAGTTTGAAAATCTTATCACCATCTATATGCTGATATATCTTCAATCCGGAATTATCTCCTGAGTGTCACATTTTTATTCCCAAATGCCTACTTGATATCTCCACTTGAATGTCAGGTGGAACCATCTCATATTTAGTATGATCAAAATGGGGCTTGATACTCCTTTCTCTCCACCCTCTACATCCCCTAGTCTTTCCCCATTTCAGAAGTGGCTTCATTACCATCAGTTCCTAAGTTAAAAATCCTCTGTGTAGCCCATATTCCCACCCACATTCCAAACATCAACAAACCTTTCAATTTAGCTTCCAAAATATCCTGCATCTGTCTGCTTCTCTCTGTGCTTTCTACTGTACTTCCAAGCTGCTATCATCTTTTGCCTGGATTGCCAGCCTCTTACTTATCTTCATGATTTTATTCTTAATATTTTCCAATCCATTTTAGACAAACACAATTTTTAAATTTAATTTTTAAATTAAATCATGTCACTCCCCACTTAAAACCTCAGTGGCTGCCAATTGCTCTTTTAATCAAATTAAAATCCGTTACCAGACTACATGAACCAGCATGACCCAGATCCTCTATTCTTTTCCAGCTTCACATATTGCCCCTTACTCATTGTGCTTCATGAGAAATGATGATCTTCTGTCACCTCCTTGAACACTCCAAACCCTTCCTTGCTTAGAGCCTTTGCACCTGCTCTTCTCCCTATTCTTCCTCAGTGGCTTATCTTTAATCTTCAAACTTCAGCTCTTTAAAGCAGCCTTCAAGAACTGCCCAAACCTTCTAGTTACTTCTACACCAGCACACAGTTCATTTCCTTCATAAAAATAATCACAAACTGTATTTATTCTGCTTGATCATTTATTAGTTTAATATAAATTTCCCACACTAGGGATATAAGCTCCAAGAGACAAGAGCCTTGTCTGCCACTGTCCCAATACCTAGGGGAGGGCCAGACACATGGATGATTCCCTGTCAATACCTGCTGCATCTGTGACAGCCTGGCTGAAAATGAAGTAATTAACTAAGTACTTAATTAAGTAATGGATGAAAGAAACAAATCTAATTTCTAGAAACATGAGATCCATTGGTTTTAAAAAATTGCTGTTGGATACAATTAATATGCAGTATTTCCCAGGAAGATTGTAATCTAGGAACTTCCTGACCTGAGTTTTATGTTTTTGCTCAAACTTAACATCCCTTTGGGTACAGATAGTTTTGAGTGATAGGTAGGGGAAGATGCAACTTTTAACCCTCAATATGTTATTAAAAGCAATTAAAGGAGAGGGTGTGGTGTAGGGAATTTTTCCTGAAGAAACATGAGATTATCTTATATTTATTGAAATATTTTGATCAACAATGATTTAAATTAAATGTTGATGATATCTCTTTGGTACAGTCACCTTTTGTTTCTTTCTCATCTAAGATGGGATCAGATTTCACAAGTAACTAAGACTCTTAGGGCACTG
Source organism: Physeter macrocephalus (assembly GCF_002837175.3). Lineage (NCBI taxonomy): Eukaryota > Metazoa > Chordata > Mammalia > Artiodactyla > Physeteridae > Physeter > Physeter macrocephalus. Next base: position 47,128,496 of record NC_041220.1, on the reverse strand, counting down.
ATTTTCTGTGAACAAAATTGCTTTTTTTAAAAAATTATTCTGGTTTCAGATCTTTCCCTGTATATTCAGAAAGTAAAAAGGAAAAAAAATTGCTTGTTTTGAATAACTCTATGAGTTAATAGTGTAAAGCCTCCATATTATTTAGGACATAAAAATGGTTTTAGATATGCAGAGAGGAAATTTCAGAGCTTTCTGTCTTTCTTTAGCAAAGAAATGCAATACATACAATATAGCTTTTAGGACAGATAATTCACTATCAAGGACATCATTAATTACCAAATATATAATTCTTTTGATTTTCTATTTTTTTTGAAAAATTTTCTACCTTTCATCTACCCTCCAACTATAGTAGATTTGCGACATTTTCCCAAAAGGTCACCAATTCTGTAGACTCATTTATAGACTCGTGAATTTTGAAAAGCAATTGAAGAAGATATTATAATTATCCTTATTTTACAAATGTGGAAACTGAGAAGTTAATTCACTTTCTTGCAGTCACAAAGATAGTAACTGACAGAGCCAGGGTTGAAAGCTCAGCAGTCTGACTCCAGGACATGTCTCTTAACATCTGTGCTGCAACACTGTTTGTTCCCTGTTTGCTTTTCTGAGTGAATTAGGTATGGTAACCAGAGAGGATTTAAACATGTATTTTTATATTATAGAATTTTACAAATTTGATGTTTTGAAGTTTTGCTTATAAATCATATGAGTCAGTGGATATAGTATGGGATTTGGATTCTGCTTGTTTTCTTCAACATAAAATGAGAGTGAGAACAGTACCACCTGTACAGAGTAGGATTTTGTAGATGTTCAGAATGTAAGATCTCTTCCATCACCTTTAATCAAGGATATGAATTGTCATAGGTCTGATTCCCTAGAAGGAAAGCCTGAGGTGGGATTCAAGTGCAAGTGATTGAGGCCGTTCTTTAGGAGAAGCGACTAAGGTAAGCAGAATAAGATTCAGGGAAGACGCCAGGCAAGAATGTTAGTTTAACCTTAGCCTGAGTGCATGGGAGCTCTGGAGCACCAGTTGTACCTGAGAGTTACTTCTGGAGGCAAAAGGTGTAGCCATTTTTATCTTTGTGTCCATTATGACCAGCCAATGGAACCCAGCTACAAGTGGAGGATGAAGATGAGGAGCAACGTGCTTTCCCTGGGGGGTGAAGTGGCTTATATTCAGCCACTGGGAATTCTCTGGAAAAGGGGAAGCTGTGCACCATAAGCATCCAGCACACAGCAGATGGGGGATGCCTACTCCTGCCCCAGTAAGGGGATTTGGGTGGTATCCCAACAGTATCTACTATATTAATGGTGTCTGGAATTTACTATCTCAATTCACATGTGTGTTAGGACTTATTAAGTCATAATAATATGTTTGAGAGGTTAATTTAACCACTGCCTGTATGCATTTGTTCCTTAGCATGGTGACACTGCTAAAGTATTCATACGTTAATTCAAAAGTGAATAAGATTTTGTAAAAGATTCCAAGACTTGGAGTTTTGAGTCCTAACCTTTATTTTTTTGCAGTCAGTGAATTATTAAATAATTAGCAAAATTCTTCTCCCATGTAACAAAGACACAAATTGCTGGTACTATTATCAGCATAACATGCTTTAGAATTAACATGAATTACACCTATAAGAGCTTGCTAACTTTAGAATTGTGGGCGGGTTGTCCTATTAACAAGACCAATAGCTTAAATTGAATTCTTTTTTCCCATTGTATTTCACTTTCTTTGCAGTCAGAAAATTACAAGAAAGTCAGAATACGTGTAATTTTGGGAGTGAGTCAAATTTTAATAAAATTGTATATTTCTTAGACATTTCTCCAGTCAATTACTTACCTTTAAATATCAGTGAAATTGTTCCACGATGGAATAATCAATCTCTGAGGTCCCTCCTTTACTTATTCTGAGTTCCTGACACTTTACTCACTTCTCATGACACTTTACTTGCATGTTCATTCTTCTGTCATTTCTCAGTTCAGCTTCACCAAAAAGATCTTTGAAGATACAGTAAGCACATTCTCCTTCCTCCCTGGCATGTATACCACAGTTCCCCTTTCTCCTGGAAACAAGGCTGATTTAGTGTTGGCAATACAGCTTTTGATATATATCTCTACTATGCTAGTTGTAAGTACCAAAATACTGGTACTTTTGTTGCTATAAAAATGTTAGTTTAGTATTTAAAAACCTGAGAACTGAATCACTTACATTTTGAGAGAACTGAAGCTACATTCTATTTATGAACAGAAAAAAATCACCTTACCTGGAAAAGTGTTCAGACAACATCCCTCCTAGGTATCTTACTGTTATTTTAAACCTCATTTCTCATTATTATTAGGTTTTTATTTTACATCATATGTAATGGTACCATTTATTTCAAAACCAGGTTGGAGAAGCACTTCTGGAATGACAGAGTAAAGACCTCTAAAATTCTTTTCCTCCATAAAATATAAGAAAAAGTAAAGCTATATGTGTTTGCAGATGACATCATCTTGTATCTAGACATCCTAAGGTATCCACTAATAAAACTATTAGAACCTATAAACAAATTCAGCAAGGTTGCAGGATATAGAATCAATATATAGAAATCAATTATATTTCTATGGCTTTATAATTACCAAAAATGCAAAAATGGAGTTAAGAAAACAATTTCATTTACAGTAGTATCAAAAGGAATAAAATACTTTGGAATAAAGTTATCAAAAGAAGTGCAAAACTTGTACTCTGAAGCTATGAAATATTATTGATTGAAATTAAAGAAGACCTAAATAAATGGAAAGATAAGACATATTGTGTTCATGGATTAGAAGACTTAATAATTGTTAGGATGGCAGTATTCCCCGAACTGATCTATAGATTCAATACAATCCCTATCAGAATCTCAGCTGTCTTCTTTGTAGAAATTGACAAGTTGATTCTAAAATTCATAGGGACTTTATAACCCAAAACAGCCAAAACAATCTTGACAAAGAACAAGGTTAGAAGACTTAGTTCATGATTTGAAAACTTAATATAAAGTTACCGCAATCAAGGATAGTATGGTACTGACATAAGGATAGATGTATAAATTCAAGGGATAGAATTGAGAGCCCAGAAATAAGCCCACATTTGCATGGGCAACAGATTTTTGATGAGGATTCAAAGACCATTAAATGGGGAAAATAGTATTTTCAACAAGTGGCGCTAGGACAACTAGATAGCCACAAGCAAAATAATAAAATTGTACTCTTCTTCATATCTTATATAAAAATTAACTTAAAATGCATAAAATACTGTTGTGTTTCAGTCTCAGCCTATTGGTAACCAGTGTTGTGGCTGGACTAGTCCTCGTGGTTCTTATTATGATTACAAGGTGCCCTCAGCAATAACCATCAGGAAACTTTGAAAGAGACAATGCTTATTACTTACAGGTTCTGGAAATTACATGGCACACCTTGGGCCACACACTGAGGTCAGGTGAAGGGGTGGAGAGAGAGAGAGAGAGACCCCTGGGGTTGCTTTTATTGGGGTCTAGAGTGGGGGCCTACGGTCTTGAGAGCTCACTCTTTATTGGTGAATTTAAAACATAAGAACAGGAATTTAAAGCACAGGAAGAGAAAAAACAAGCTGCCCAAATGGTCTGGTATAGAAATCAACCAAAGTCTCTATAACAAAGAGTTCTGAGGAGGCCAGGATGGATGGAGGGCCTCTTTCTTTATCTGTCTTTAGTCATGTGTCTGGCAATGTATTTACTTAATGTGAGAGTACCCATCTTTGAAGTGGATGCCATCAAAGCTCAAGTCAGGTACTTGCATTACAAAAAGAAAAGCCAACCATCAGGGCTTACACTACACTATATTTAAGATCTAAAACTATAAAAATTTTAGAAGATCATATAGGAATAAATCTTCATGACCTTACATTTGGTAAAGGATTCTTAGCTATGACACAAAAAGCATAAGCAACAAAAGAAAAATAATAGATAAACTGGACTTTATAAAAATGTAAAAATCTTGTGCATCACTAACACCATCAAGAAAAAAACCCACAGAACAGGAAAATATATTTGCAAATTATATATCTGATAAGGGTGTTGTAACCAGAATATATAAATAAATCTTAAAATTCAACGATAGGAAGAAAAATAACCTAATAAAAATGGACAAATTATTAGAATAGATGTTTCTCCGAAAGAGGTATACAGATATTCAAAAAGCACATGAAAAGATTCTCAACATCATGTCATTAGGAAATGCTAGTCAGAACTGCAAAGCGATAGTATTCATCCTAAGATGGCTAAAAAAGAAAGAAAGAAAGAAAGAAAGAAAAGGAAAGAAAGAAAGAAAGAAAGAAAGAAAGAAAGAAAGAAAGAAAGAAAGAAAAGAAAGGAAAGAAAGGAAAGAAAGGAAAGAAAGGAAAGAAAGGAAAGAAAGAAAGAAAGAAAAGGAAGGAAGGAAGGAAGAAAGAAAGAAAAAGAAAGACAGACAATAACAAGTTTTGATGAGGTTTGCAGAAATTGCATTGCTGGTGGGAATGTAAAATGATTCAGCCACTTTGGAAAACAGTTTAGCAGTTCCTCAAAATGTTAAATATGTACCAGGATTTCTACTTCTAGATATGTACTGGAGAGAAAGGAAAAGGTATTTTTGTGCAAAAACTTGAACTCAAATTTCATAACAGCATTATTCATAATAACGAAAAAGTGCAAACATCACAAATATCCATCAACTAATTAATGGATAAGCAAAATGTGGTATATCTATAGAATGGAAGAGTATTCAGCAATTAAAAGCGATGAAGTACTAGTACATGCTACAACATAAACAAACCTTAAAACATTATGCTAAGTGAATGAAGCCAGTTACAGAAAAATACATATTTTTTCATTCCATTTATATGAAGTATCCAGAATAATGATATTTACCAACACAGAACTAGATTAGTGACTGCTGAGCGCTGGGGGGAGGAGAGAATGGGAAGTGACTGCTAATGGGTAAGGAGTTTCTTTGAGGAATGATGAAAACTGCAAATGTACTGAAAATCATTGGGTTGTATACTTTCAAAGAGTGAATTTTATTGTATGTGAATTATACCTCAATAATGCTGTTACTTAAAAAAGCAGTGATGGCTCTGATCAACATCTATAAGCTGTGGGTGCTAAAAACAGTTATCTTGGAAAGGAGTATGGGTGTCATGATAACTGTGCTCCTTCCCTCTCAGGGATACATTCCCATTGCTCCCGCATCACCCACAACCTTTTTCCTCTCTGATAAAACAATATCTGATAACAAAGATTAAAAGATGCTTGTATTAAATTATTGTAAGTTTTTTTGCAGCAAGAATCAACCCGCAAACCTCAATGGCTTAAAACAAGGCCAAATCAAGCCATCCACCTGTTTTTGTAAATGAAGTTTTATTTAAAAAAAAAAAATCAGCCACGCCCATTCATTTACATATTTTTTATGGCTGCTTTCACATTAGAATGGAAAGAATGAGTTGTTGAGATAAAAAAATATATGGATAGAAAATGTGTGGCTCACAAAGCTGAAAATAGTTACAGTTTTACTCTTTACAGAAAACATTTGCTGATATCTGCTCTGAAACAGCAGAAGCTTATTTCTCACTAATACAGCATCCTTGTATGTCTGAATGATTCTCTGGGGCAGCTGTGCTCCATAGGATGGCTCAGTGTTGCACATCCAAATCGATATGCGCTTCTATATTTGTCAAGACAGCAGAAGAACAGGAATGGACGAATGCACTCTGCTGTTAATCTGCCTAAGTGTGACACATGTCAGGGCCGCACATGTTTCATTGGCCGATGTAAGTCATGTGCCAATGCCCAATTTCAAGATCACGGGGAAGGGCAGCTCTAATAATTATTCCTGTAGTCACTGATATTTTGTTCATTCCTTCACCTGAAGCAATTCATCTGAGCGTTTTCACATATGTGATTTCAAAATGATTCAACCTTAGATAGGTCCCTTTGGTTTTTATTACCTTCATGACTGTCAGGCTTTTGTAATAATTTTTCTGAGATTGTAACTTCTGTGTTTTCTATTCTAAGAACTGATAAAGAATTCTAATATAAAAGCTGATGATACACAAATTCTACATAAGATGAAACATCTTTTCCATATACATGTGTGAGTATGTGTATTAAGAAAACACATATTCAAGAAACTTACTTTAGACAATGAATAGCATTTCAAGGAAGAGTTATTTACATTGCAAAATAATCCACCATTGACTTGTCTTTTTAATTGTGGGATTCCTTTCTGCATTTTAAATTATTGCATTATGAATAATTTGATTTAGAGGTGATTTTCAGGAGCTAAGTTAGAAACCAAATTGCATTTTTCCTAAGTAACATGCAAACTCGGCTTTCATTTTGGTGTTTTTGAAGTATGAACAAATCCCTTTGAAAAGTATTCAAGGGAAAATGTATAACAGAAAAGAAATGGGAAGAACTGTTTCACTGCTATTCTAAAAGTTAGTATTTTGTAACTGCAAAATCAGACTCTGGGACCAAATAATTTATAAACCCTGCATTTATTTATTGTAGAGTAAATGTTAGCAGAGGCATTCCATGGATATACCAAATTGTTTAAACTCCTCTTCACTTGTATTTCCTGTTGTCAGTCATTGCCTGTACCCAATCTAAAATTCATTTTAAATGAACTTTAGAATAATATTACTCTTTTGAGCCTGTTAGCTCTATTAAAAGGTTTACGAATTTTGAAAAATATGCCTGGTCTTTTGTTTATGTGTTCCCCAGGCTTTATGAAACTGCAGAGAGTGATTTCTTTCTCTAATATTTAATCTGGAAGCCATTCAAACATAAGCAAACCAAAATTAATACACTGGAAAATATTCAAATTTCTTCAGAATTTGCCTGTGAAACATCCCTGTGGTATTCCATGCCAATACCCAGAAAGAGCTATTATAAATGCTATGTATATTTTGTCTGGTCTCTGGCAGCAAATTATGATCAGAGACTGGGATTGTCTTTGCCGATAATTTATTTAACACATTCACTGTGGGAATTATAATTTCACAAGCCAATAGTATACAGGGTAATGTCTCTTAATAAGCCAGTAAAGAAAAAACATACTCCAAATCAATAATAAATTAACTACATTATTGTTCCAGGCAAGAGGGAGATGAAAGGGAGGTCCAAATTTAGTTGAGGTGAACCTTTCTAACTTGGTCCTTAGAAGAGTCGGCTTAGCTAACTACCTACTGAGCTGATGTCCATGCTGGTGCAAAAGCAGAAGTTCCTTGTTGCTAGAGCACCTTGCTAGGCAGCAAAAACACCGGTGTTGGTGGGCAAGGTTACTTCGCAGGACCTCTGCATGGTTTTCACCACTGCTGACAAAGAGTCAGCTTTCCCCAAGCAGGAGCTAATGCCCCAAGGTCTTCAGAGAGCTAATTAGATCAGGAAAGAGTAGCCTTGCCCAGACCAAACACTCTTAAATTCCTTGTCAAACTTCTCCGTATTTAACGCTTAAAAGTCCCCTGGCCATAGTCATTCCTCTACATGTTCTTATCGATAAGCCCCAGCAGTGCTTATCAACAGCTGAGCTAGTGAGTGCTTATGGAAGAATACCCATGTTGATGATGACATCCTGATACAGCTTCCTCCATGTAAACAACTTCACTCTTAGAACAAAATGACTTCTTTCTTTGAGGAAAAAATAAATGGATTTGAAATCATATCAAACCAACACACAACAATATATGTAGTTAAAATGATCAATAATGACAGTGTTGTTTCCATAAGGTATAAGGTAAAACAACGCTCATTTATGCCTATTCACTGAACAGAATGAGCAAGAAGTAGCATCTTCAGAAATCATGAAATGCGTGACTTCTAAGATAATACCTCCTTACGTTCTTATTTTTTTTATTCTCCTTTCTATTTCTTTTGTTAGCTCTTCCTCACTATAACAATCTTGGTCTCTCTACACTCTGTTTCCTTTTGTTCTCACTTGTGGCATGGATCCACTTACATAGTTTCATGTATATTACTCTGAGGCGAATATAAAAATTCTACTTACCTAATTATTTTATGTATGAAGAATTATTGCAAGAACAACACTTCTCCCTGCCCTTGAGGCTTTCCTGTTTACTTCTTCACTCATTCAGTTAACTTTTTGATGATTTGCTGTATCCTAGAGACTGCACTAGCAACCTGCCTCCCAGACCCAAAAGTTTCCTGAACCTCAATTCAGTTACCCCCATTGCAGGAATGCCCCATCCACTAGAATTTCTGTCTCAGATAAATGGATTAATGACCATTTAGTTAGGAGATAGCAGACATATCACTGTCACAACAAGGTAAGTGTGGAAGGTGATATTCTTACTGTTGCTGGGAGTGCACACTTCTGGAATCTTGCCCTCTTGATTTCTCTCTCTCTCTCACACTCACATGCACACATGCACTCATATGCACACAGAGTTATTTGGTTTAATAATATTAGTGTATTATATTATAATATGTAATATTTAGGAATGCAAATTCTGGGTCTGTTATTTTGGGTTCATATCCCAGCAGAGCCACTCATTGGCTGTGTGACATTGAGCATGTTGAAAACTGCTACATATGTCAGTTACCTTATCTATAGATTAGTAGTATAACTATTACTAATTAGAAGTAATACCCACTTCATTGAGTTGTTATGAAAATTAAAAGAAATCATATGTCAAAGATATTTAGCACTATGATTGAGTCATCATGGACACTAGGAATGATACATATTAAATTAGAGATGCTTTGTGGACTACTTTAAAATCAAACAATATTTAAAATGATTTTTATTAAAAAATGTACTACAAATTTCAATTGATTTATAGGCATATTCTCAGAGAACATGTTTTTATAATTGGAGATTGTTTAGATGTCTAGAATTCAGGAATTTCACAATCCTCAAGCCTTTAATATCAAAGTAACATTTGTCAATGTTGCTGAAAGCTTTAAGAACTTTATATTTTCCAATTGCTTTTTTTGCCATAATAAGTTTTTGGAAATTTCCAAGGAAAGATGGTAGTTACTCCTCATCTATACCAACTCTCCTTCTCTTGAGGATTTCAGTATTTTATAGGTTACTTCTTGCCACCGTGTCACAAATTTTTCCAAGCTGCTGCTGTTCTGTCAACTACCATTCCCTCTCGAAGTGTGAACACCGGTCACTCTCTTCATTTTCCAATGCAGAACTAAGACTAGGACTTAATGAACTTCACTGAAAGCTTGGGTTTAAATGAAGGAAAAAGGAAACTTTAAACTCTATCACTGCTCATGAAGTCTTTCCATCATGCTTCTCAAAGAGGTGCCCTCTACTGGCCAGCTCTTTTTGTAGATCCCAGATTGTCTTCATGGTGGAAGGGTCAACCAATCTCCCCTCAAAAAAAGTCCTTTTGACCATACTCCTCTGCCTAGAGTCCAAATTAAATGGGAGCTGGCTTTAGAGAGAAGAGAAACCTTTCTCAATTTTGGTTTGAAGTTGGACTGACTCAGGACTGGCAAGGGAAACAGTATGAAACACTGACATGCAGAGGAATGATGCCTTCAATATCTTTTCCAACATCAGTAAGTTTGTAATTCCATTACATTTGCTATTTACAGGAATTTCTCAAACTATTTTAAAGGTAAAGTGGTATTTCAACTATCAGAGATGGAAACTGCTATTAATTTTAAATGTAATTCCTTTTTTCTTATATCAAGCTAAAAAATTAAGCTTTACTGGGCTCTTGGTTTTTAATTTAAATATATTCTTAAATTTAAGTATATTCTTTAATTTGAGTATATATATATATATATATATATATTTTTTTTTTTTTTTTTTTTTTTTTCGGTACGCGGGCCTCTCACTGTTGTGGCCTCTCCCGTTGCGGAGCACAGGCTCCAGACGCACAGGCTCAGCGGCCATGGCTCACAGGCCCAGCCGCTCTGCAGCACGTGGGATCCTCCCGGACCGGGGCACGAACCCGTGTCCCCTGCATTGGCAGGTGGACTCTCAACCACTGTGCCACCAGGGAAGCCCTTGAGTATATTCTTTAGTTTAGACTTCTACTTAATGGAATTGTAAACCATGACCACAATTTATTTTTATCTTTTATCTTTATTTTATTTTAATTTTTTTACATCTTTATTGGAGTATAATTGCTTTACAATGGTGTGTTAGTTTCTGCTTTATAACAAAGTGAATCAACTATACATATACATATATCCCCATATCTCCTCCCTCTTGTGTCTCCCTCCCACCCTCCCTATCCCACCCCTCTATGTGGCATGACCACAATTTAAATATCATTTTCTTTTCAACTGTTTCCCTTTCAAGAAATCAAACTCTCATTTGTTTCTCTGACTACAACCTCTGATCTTTCCATCTCCTCCATCCTCTTACTTCTACTGACTCTGTTTATTGTTTTTATCATTACTTCGATCTTTCCAATTCTTTCAGTTAATCATTTCATTTCAGATTATCTTCTTAACCCCTGGAATCTGTTACATCTTTTTACCACTCAACTGAAAATGCTCTCTTGAATGTCTGCAGTTCCTTCTTATTCCCAGGGGGAGAAAACATGACTGATCTCTGAACCAGTAGTAGAAATGGTCCCTTTTCACTTCTTCCTCTGGTGAGATAGGGTGCATGTAAGAAGCATACATTCTGGTCTACACCTTATTTACTTATTCATGTTTGTGGCTATATCTACTAAGATAGCTAGGTAAACAACATTACCTTTTCTTGGACTGTTCCATTCACTTCTATACCAATTCTCAAACTTACTTCCAAAAGGAAGCCTCTGCCCATTAAACCCATCCACCTCCAATTCCTTCCTTATTCAAAGTATTCTTTTCTCTACAGTGTTACGGTATGCACTATTTTAATTTTTAGTTGTAGTTTATTGCTTTGTAAGTGCTTCCAAGTTTATCAGAAATGTGTTTTTAATAACTAAACAAATAATAACATTGTGACATGTGGGAAATGTTTCTCATTTTTCTTCTCCACACCTTCAAAGAATCTACTTCCTCTTTCACTATAGTGAATGCTCAAAAAATACAATTATCTGGCATACATATATGCCTGATAACATCTTATTTCTTTTAGCTTTGAGTTAAAGACAATGAATCATTTAGGAGTATTTTACAAAAATTAGTTTAGACTAATTTTATGTGTATAGATACATATAGATATAGGTATAGAGGGACTTCCCCAGTAGTACAGTGGTTAAGAATCCACCTGCCAATGCAGGGGACATGGGTTCAAGCCCTGATCTGGGAAGATCCTACATGCTGTGGAGCAACTAAGCCCATGTGCCACAACTACTGAGCCATCGTGCCACAGCTACTGAAGCCTGCGTGCCTAGAGCCCATGCTCCACAACAAGAGAAACCACCACAATGAGAAGCACGCGCACTGCAACAAAGAGTAGCCCCTGCTTGCCGCAACTAGAGAAAGCCTGCGTGGAGCAACGAAGACCCAACACAGCCAAAAAGAAATAAATAAAATAAAAAATAATAAAAAGCCAATTCTTAAAAAAAAAGATATAGATATATAAATGTCACTGGATAAAGGTTTACGTATGTCATCATGAATTCTACTGAGACTGGAAGGACAGAACTCGAACAATGTTTATCATAAGCATGATTTATTTTACAAGAAGAGCTTTTCAGATTCAAAAGGAACACTCTATTCATCATCACAATCCATTACACAGGGCTTTGTAGAGAATTACACTGAGCAGAATGTTAGTGTCTTAAAAGTTTACATTTTTATTGATTTTAAAACAATGAGACCAAGTTTTACTTTGATCATTCTAACTGGGCTATTGAATTGGGGGGGATGAGCACAGAATATTTTATTAGCTTTATTCCCCCTCCAAGAGCTTTAGTCAACAATTAAGGGCTTTTTCTTCCATTGATTTGAGTACCAACCAATGCTAGCAAATGAGAAAATCAAAGCGACAGTAAATTTGAACTCTGTCTATGATAGTATAGCCGAAATACTTCTGTTTGAATGAATCTGTTCATCATCTGTTAGACAGGTTGTTTCAGGTGTATCCTTCCAGCAGTCATGTTCTAAACTCTGGTCTGCTGTGTCTTACTATCAAGTTGTAAGAGTCCTAGTTGATCTTATGGTAACTACATTGACCTTATGTAATTTTGTCAGAGCATTGCTCTTTGGTTTATTATGGCTTATTATTATTTCCTTGCTATGTTATTTTTCCAAGTCATCAATTAAGAAGGAAAATGCTAGTTTGTGCAGACCCCAAATCAATAAATCTCTATATATCTACACCTCTTTCTCTCTCTCTCTCTTTTTCTCTCTGTCTTTGATCAAATAAAAAAGATTCCATTATTTTTAAAGAATCATTAGACTCTTTGCATTCACCTCTTTAACCTCTTTAATAATTGTATAACTCCTTTTGGTGAATCATGATAAATATCAGACAGGCACTCCCTTACCTCTTGCTTTCATGCCATTTCCCACCCACTTCTCTCCTTATAGGTTGCCAATTTCTTGCACTTTGGTTTGTATTTCCTGTGTTCCTTTTTATAAAACTAAACAGGTATATTCTTCCTTATGTAAATTGTAGCATACTATATGTCAACTTCAGACCACTTAATATTCCAGGAAATTACTCCATATCATTTAAATATAATTTGCCTATTTTTCCCCTATTCCTAAATATTTTATGGACAAGGATCCTAACTGAAGGATTAGTTAGGGTGATTGTATAATGAAATTATACAATCTCTGTGATTGTATAATGAAATTCAGTATTTTTCAATGGATGATATTGATGGTGGTATAGTTGTTCTCTTTCATGTCTGCACGTTAATTTTTTCCTCTTCCTTCTTTCCTTCCCTTCACATCCAATCTCCAAGAGGCACTGTCACTGTTGTATTTATCTCATTCTTCCCCAGAGCACTGCTTCTCCAAGTCTGCAATTTTTATTTTCATTTTCTTTGAAGCCTTTTTCCTGTAGGTGGTGCTGTGAATAATTGGGGCTGAGATCTGTGTTCAGTATTTTAGTAATTAGCCTTGGGACCTTTTCTTTCTGGGGGTGTTTTTTTCTGTGTTACATCTAGGGTCTCCACTCTGCTCTTCTCTTTTCATCAGAGTCTCTTAAATACTTCTCTGTCTGCTCTCTATGCATACAAGCTTGCAGTCACAATGCATGCTTCAGCATTAGTTCTGTCAGGATTTGGAGTTTATTTCTCTACATAAACGTGGCTATAAGTGTGTGGAATTTCCCATCTTCTAATGATGCTGAAGATATGGGTCATGTGTGATTTTCTTGAGGTTTCTGTTGATAATATTATTTTGAGGAGATTGTATGAAAAGATTCAGATTCCAGAGATTGTCATTATCCTCCAAACAGGGAATGATTAAAATCCAAACTTTTTACATGGTTTAAACTGTGCTCCACAGTCTGGACCCATCTCAACTTCATCTTGATTTACTCTGACAGTTTTTTCTGCTCTAGCTGTGGTCAAGTTCTTTGCCTTTAGAATGTCTCTTATAGATACCCATAAAAATAATTTTACTTTAATATTTATTTTAATATTACTCATATGTACTATCTTTAATGTAGGTAGAATTAATTAAATCTCTCTTGCACAATGATTATTACTTCTTTTTCCAACAGAATACATGCACAATTTCCCCTCCCTAAATATCTATTCATGATTTTTTACCACTTACTAACATGATTTAAACATGTTAAAATATGCTAATGATTGATTTTCTAATTTGTAAGACACCAATATCAAGCTAGTAACTTTGAGAGCATAGAACTAAATGCACTTTTTAATTCGAGAGAGCACATTTCTTCTTTTTTTCCTTTTGAATTTTAAATTCTACTGACTGGAAGAATGGCACAGTTGAACAATGCTTTTTTATGTTGGTAATGTATCTGAGGCTTAGTAGAACTCGCATATATACAACACAGTATTAAGGCAATTTTCCAGTCTCTTTTAAGAATGTTAAAAACATGGAAATTATATTGACTGTGATAATATCGTAATTCATTGGACAGAATACAGTAGCTACACTGTCATTATTTATATCAATAGACTCATTAAGGAGCTGAAGATTTTTCTCCTTGAGTTACTGTGCTCCTCTGAATAGTTAATGAAACCTTTGGCCATTCCTTTGATCCAGAAATCTGCCTTTGTTTCTCTGGAGAAGCCCTAGAGAAATTATCTTAGAGATACTGTAGACACTTAAAAAGAAGCCTACACATTCCTTTCAATATAACCACTCTGGATTATTTACCATGGATTATTATCTAACATGGTTGGCAAGCAGAATTATAAAATTAAAAAGACCCAGGTTCAAATTCACCTTCACTTCACACTTTGTACATTAAAAAGTTGTTTAATCTAATTTTCAGCTTGTGCATGTTAAGAAAAATAACATCTACCTCATGGAGGCACTATGAAATTTGGTAAAGTAATGTATACCAGGCTGCTCTTGCAGTAATAGACAACTCATTGTGGCGCAACAAGAAAGCTATTGATTTTCTTCAAATCTCTTTGAAATCAGAGTGCACATTAAGGTGGCTTATCAGAGGTGATATCATTTGATGTTTCTTCATTTTTATACCATAATGCTTCTTGGGAACTGCTCTGTATAGGTAGCAGAATTTTAAAGGAGTCTTATAATTAGTCTCTAATTGTGGCTGTTCTTAAATAGTTCAATGAAGTATACAATAGAAGGAACTTTTGCTAGTTGGGTAGATTAAGATATTACTCTGCAGGTATGTCTTCTCAGGACACCTTTGAGACACAGTGTCCCAGAGGAAGCAACTACTCAAAACGGAGAGATATAAATCAGAGTGACTTCTCATTGAACATTTCAGTAACGTGTGTCTGCTACTGTTCTAAGAATTTTAAAATATGTTAATTCATTTACTCGTCATATTAACCTTCTGAAGTAGCAGAGTAGCATGGCCTACTCTGCTCACCTTTACCTATCTGTGCATTCATACCCCAGCTGCTGTGAGTGCTGGATGCTAGTTGTTCAGAGATTTTCCCATCTTTGGAGAATTGTCCTCCCCTCTCACCAGACTGTCTTATTGGAGAGATTAGCCCCAATCCTCATATAAGGGTACAAAAGACTGCTTTTTGCCTACGGCGGAATAACTCCATACTTCCCCAATAGGTTCAAGTTGAAGTAGGCTCCAGCTGTGGTGGCTACTCTCCAAGATGGCTCCCCAATGAATCCATATCTCTTGGTATTTATCTGTTTATGTTGTCCTTTCCTATATTGAATCTGGGATAGCCCAATAGGATGTATAACCAATAGAATAGAATATTACCAATAGAATGCAGCAAAAGTGACACTGCAGTTCTCTGAGGTTAGATTATAAGAACCTTCAAAGCTTCTACATTTGTCTCTTGTAATATTTATCCTGGGGAAGGTAAACCACCATGTTAAAAATGTCTGATTATCCTATGAGGGCTATGATGTGAGGAGCACAAGCCATGTGGAGAGAATCTGGATGGAGACAGAGCAGATGCTGACCTGCTCCAGGTATTCAAGACATCCCAGCCAAGTGTCAGACATGTGGGTGAACATGCTATCTTGGATATTTCAATCCCAATGGATTCAACATGGGGAAGAAATGAGGACCCTAAGCTTATGTCTCCAGTTGCATTGTCCCAGTCACCTTCAGTCCTTTGAGCCACCTCGTCTCACTGTACTCTGTCCAAATTTCTGACCCACCAGAACCATGAGATAATAAAATTGTTTTCCACCACTAATTTGGGGGGGAGTATGCAGCAGTAGATGACAAGAACACCTGTGAGACCACACACTTGCTTAGCTTCTTCCTCAACTCTATGCTGCTT
Source organism: Physeter macrocephalus (assembly GCF_002837175.3). Taxonomy (NCBI): domain Eukaryota; kingdom Metazoa; phylum Chordata; class Mammalia; order Artiodactyla; family Physeteridae; genus Physeter; species Physeter macrocephalus. The sequence goes on along the minus strand of NC_041220.1, from coordinate 47,112,652 downwards.
CCTCTCCTTTCTTCAATGCAGTCCTTCAATAAGTCATTGCACAAGAATCATCATCTCAGCTTGCCTTCTAGATGACTATACCTAAAACTTGTAGGTTCTTTTAGTATTCACACTTTATAGATGCTCAATGGAGTCACTGATGAATAAAATAACTAACCGGAAGTCACACAGCTAATACTTAAGAGAGCTGGTACTTGAACCAGGCCTCAGAGCCCTTGTTCTTAACCAGAATGCTATCAGAATGCTATTTAGCTCCAGACCAGATGTACCTGCCTACCATGGGCAGAATATCATGTTGGGCTACTATATTAAACCTCCAAATCAAATAAGCCTTACAATATGAAGAGCAATCATTTACTCATTTTCTGATTTTTTTTTTTCATTCTGAGGGTCTGTGTCTTCTACTGAGAGAAAGAATCCACTGTCTTATTTAGCATGTAAGCTTTCTGTGAGATGGCAGCATGACAACACATGGGGGGCCTGGCTGTCGGCCAAGTACAGTGGTGTTCTATTCGCACCATGCCAATCCTTTTGTCACTTGTTAAAAATTCAGTGTTATCTACTCTCCCAAATATTGCTACCATCTGCCTACACATGACTTTGACAATGACTATGTGGTAGTTGCAGCTGTGTGCCTGATACCAATTATTATAATGTCAAATGGCCAAAGCAAATACGTTTTCAAGCATCTATTTTTAAACTCTGCCCTGGATTTCCCCAGCACCCTGGATCCCCAAAGCACCTTGCTTATTCTTTTGAAATAGTGTGATGGTCTTGGAAACTACTGATGCTTTCTGCTTCATAAAGGAAAAAAGCATCATAAAAATCTATACATCCATCAACCAAATTAAAATAGCTTTAGGGGCTAATTTTTTAAGATCGCAATGAGAGATATAGTGTGGACTGGTAAAAGTGTTCATTTAATTTTGTTAAATGGAGCCAAGATAACTTGATAGTTTTACAGTAGCATTTTCCCAAATGTGTACTTATAAATAAGTCAGTGCTTGCATTATGGATCTTAAGATTCTTTTAAAAGTTTTTGGGAAATATTACATAGTTTAAAATGGCATAGTCTTAGCTAGTGTTGTCTGACATGGTTGGCAGGTTCCCAGCAATAAGAAATTCCTGAAATAGCAACATTTTTTTTCCCCAACAATTAACTTTAATAAGATGTTCATCTCCATCTCCTCACCAGCTTAGCTGTAAAATATCAGTTAATATATATTACCTGCTTAGAGTAATAATAAAAAAAATTTTTCATACATGTGCCCTTTGAGACAAAGACCTTCCATTTGAAATGCCTGGCATTAAGCTGAGCATAGCCAGAGGATGGAGAGTCTCACAAATGTAAGAATGAAGACAAGAAGATATAACTCCCTCTGGAAGGAAAGCAAATGATAATACCAGGATAAAAATCTCTTGGTATCTATCTTGGGAAATTTTGGCAATTAACTGTGGGGTTCCATTTAGTGAGAATCCAAAGTGTCAGAAATATAAAAAAGAGTTTAAAGGTCAAAATACAAAGGAAGTCACAGATCAATACAAAAAGTCCTAACCAGTTGCTCTGTACCTTTCTTCAACAAACAAACAGACAAAAATAAAACAAACAAAGAACTTACTTATGTTTTGCTCTGCAAATCCTCCCGGATTTAACTAGAATTTTATTTTGGGCAAGTTTCACTCAGTTTCAGTGACCATGCTGCTTCTGCACATGGCTAACTAGCACTCATTCTCCATATATCCTCTTAGGCTTTACTGCCTCTCAGCCCCTCCAATCTTTAATAAGTAGCCCTCTTTGGTTTTCCCACAATGCCATGTTCTTCTATCCTAACACCTGTTTTTCTGTATGATAATTACCTGCTTGTTAGTCTTATTCACAATTGTATACCCAATGCTTAAAATTACATGTAAGGAACATAGTTGGTGCATGACAAACATTCATTTATCCCAATATCTATTAAGCAACTACTACATTCCAGGAGCTGTGCTAAGTACTAAAAATACAACAAATAAGAAGTCAGACATTGTTCCTGACATCATGGAGCCTCCATTTGAATGTAGGACATGTAGAACAGTAAACGCTATTTCTTTTGGGTCAATTCAATATACTTACTCTTAAGGATAGTGTGATAATTGTTGGATCCCATCGAGACTGCATTCATTCTGTCACATCTTTACCATCCATTAGCCCTCTTTTGTCTTTCCTTCCTTGTAACCTATCTTGGATTTCATGGTCCATTATTGTCGGCCCTCCTTTATGTACATCTCAACTCTTCTTCCTCTGTAACACTTGCTTGGCAAAGCCTCAACCATGGATCAACACAATTCTCTACCTACTACATTCCTCAAGGTGGCTACTGAAAAAAAAACAAATCCTGCTGCCTGAATTTATTCTGTTTATGAGTACCAATTTCAAGCTGCTCAGGTATCCTGCTCTATTTACCTTATCAATTCACCCTCTCATCCTTTCATATCTCCCCACTCTCCCACATTTTCTGGTTTTCCCTTTACCTCAGCATATATACATGCTATAATATCCCATCTTAAAAAAAAATCTACATAGTTCTCCAGCTACTTCTTCAATAATCAGCTAGTTTTTATGGTAAAATTCTGCCAAAGAATTCTTTATGCTCACTGTCTTCTATTTTTTGTTTTTCCATTCTCTCTTCCTGCAGCCATAACCAGCCTTTCATCTAGTCTTGTCTGGATCACCAATTGCCACTATGTTGCCAAGTCAAGCTGTTTCTCCTAAGTCTTCTGCTCAATAGCACTTGACATTTTCTTGTTACTTCTGGGACATTATACTCCTCAGGTTTTCTTATTTCCTTGCTGTCCAGTACCCTTGACTGGCCCCTCTATTTTGATTCATCCTGTAAACATTTTAGTGTCCTTTACAGCTCTCATCCCTCATGTTCAAACACATCTCCTGGGTGACTTCATCCAGTCCCAGAATTTTTATATAAGCTGGTGATTCTGAGAGTCACATTTTTAGCCCCAAACTTTCCCCTGGGCACTAGACTCATACAGAGTATCTAACTACCTATTGCTATTTCCACTTGATGTTTATGTGTCTTACATATATAGGACTTTTAATCCATTGCCTGGGATACTCTCTCTTCATATCTTCTAAACCTTTTCTTCATGCCATTCGAATCTAAGCTTAAGTACTGTTTCTTTAGAAAATCCCATCCTACCTAACCATCCAGTCAAACCCTCTCCCAACTGTATGTACATCCTCTTACTCTGGTATATTTTCCTTTAGAGTATTTACTTGCTTATTTTCATCTCTCTTACTAGACAGAAAAATTCATGAAGACATGCATTACTATATCCTTAGAACCTAGAACAAAACATAAAACACAGAAGGCATTCAAAAATTTTGATAAATACATAAATAAAATAAGCAAATAGATAAAATAATTACAGATAGTTATACTCTGAAAGAAAAAAATAGGGTGTGGTGTTGTATTTAAAAACAAAATAACTGTGGAAGGGTGAATAAAATTGTCAGAGACATCTCTCTGAGATAATGACTAAGACTTAAAGGATGAGAGTGAAGCTGCCTTGTGTAAAGCCAGGGAAAACACATTCAAGGAAGAGGGAATAGAAAGTGTAAAGAACCTACACAAAGAGCTTGTTGAATTCCAGGAATTGTTGGAAGACCTTTGTGACTGGAGCACAGTGAATGAAGGAGGGAGTGGCTTGAGATCCGGATGGAGAGATGAGTAAGAGGTAATTAGGAGCTGCTTATAGGCAATGATAAGGGCTTTTAGTACCATTTTTAGTGAAATCAAAAACTACTGCAAAGTTTTAAGCAGGGTAGTGGCATGATCTTATTATTTTGTAATAAGAACTTGCTGTTCAGTGGATAATGGATGGAAGGAGAGCAATACAATAGTAAAAGCAACAGGGAGAGCAGTCTTGTGGCTATTACACTAGTCCAGGAAAGAGATGATGATGACTGGTCTCGGGTTGTGACAATGACATGGAGAAAATGACACAGGTTTGCAATTTATTTTGAATCTAGAATTGATAGATATTTTTAATAGATTGAATCTGGGATGAGGTACGGGAAAGAACAAAATTAAGTATGACTCAGATATACGTAGGAACAGGAAGACCTGTCAATTTCTAATTTAAAGAAGAGTAAGTAGGATAAGATTTGCAGAGGAAAATCGAGTCATTTGGGTTAGATTAAATCTGAGGTGCCTATGAGATATGCCAGTGGAGATGTCTGAGCTCTGATAAAGTTTATGAAATTGAACTTCTGAAGTGGTTTTATTATATTCCCCACTTTACAGATGAATTTACTGAGATATAGAGGGGTTAATTAATTTCCCCACATCCTTCAGCAGCAAATGGAAAAGTGAGAATTACATTGAGTCTGTCTCACTCTAAAACAGTGTATATAACTCATTAAGGTTAGATGATCTGGGAAGAAGTCCGTTCAAGAAATACAGATTTGGGAGTTGTCAGTACATGGTATTATATATCCATTGGTGTGACTACCTAGGAAGAAGAGAGGGCTGAGACCTGAGGGATATCAACCTGTAGAGGCTGACTAAAGATAACGAAGGACATCAAGATGGTCTGCCCAATTAGGTAAGAGAAAAATCAGGTGAAAGTTTCATGGTGGCAGAGAACACAGTGTTACTGATAGGAAGGAACAGTGAACTGTGTTGAATTGCTGAGAATTTGAGTAAAATGAGTACTAGAATGATCCACATGTGTTTCATAAACAAATAAGTGCATGATTAAAGATCTTCAAAAATATATTTCCTCCAGAAACTCATCAACCTCTTTTATTCCTTTCAACTTTTAAAAACTATGCTCAGACTGGATCTTAAAAAAAGTATAAAGTATAGGAAAAAATGGAGAAAATATGAAGCATTTCTAAGTCATGTGACTTTGGACAAATCATTTGACTTGTCTCTAAAGTTCCAAGTCCTTGTCATAGAACACGAAAAGTTGTCTATTCTATTTCCTTTATAAGCTTCTTGGAAACCATATGTGGTGATGGGGTATTAAAATGTTTTTAAAAACTCTTGAAATATGAAGCCATATTGGTTCTTTATATATATGTGAACATTTACATTTTCCCTTATTCTATCTTCCCATTGAATAGCAAACCTTGAAGACTGTAACTTCTACTGTTTACTTAGTTCAGTTGGGCCTAGTACTGTAGAGTGCATTTAACAGGGTAAAAAAGATGTCAAATCAGATGCTGTTTTCCAGATGCTGTGATATTGTGATTCATAATAAGAAATGCGTATTTGGTCTTCTAGCCATTCCTGGCACAGATCTCCTAAAACCCTTGGAATTTCCTAAGTGAAGAGAACAGTTTTGTTATGTTAATGAAGTGAACTTTGGAAAGCCCTTGGGTAACCTTAAGAATGGGGGCTGTTTGCCAGGGGAACCAACACTGTGATTGGAGGGTTGGAACTTTCAGTGCTTCTCACCCTCCCACTTCTTCCACCTCCACTCCAACCTGCTAGGAGAGGGGAGGAACTGGAGTTTGGATCAATTGTCCCTCTATCTGGATGTTTATCTGTATCTTTTCTTCATGTCATTTTATAATAAATATAATACAGTAATCCAGTAGGTAAAATGTTTCTCTGAGTTCTGTGAGCTGCTTTAGTAAATTAATGAACCTGCAGAGGGGGTCATGGGAACTTTGCCTGTAGGTCAGAAGTCCAGGTAACATCCTGGGCTTGTGACTGGCATTTGAATGGTGGGGGGAGAGGCAGTCTTGTAGGACTGAACCCATAACCTGTGGCATCTTATGTTATCTCCTGATAGATAGTGTCAGAATTGAGCTGAATTCTTTGGACATTCCGCTGGCATCTGAGGAATGCTTGTTGGTGTAAAACACCCCCAGTGCCCCACATGGGAATTTGGTGATCAGGAACCCAAAAGAGGTGCCTTCATACATTTTGTAATTATTATTATTGTTAATAGTATCAGTATTTGTAGGTAGTCACTACTGTCATCTACCCCCATCATTTTTCCTAGGAATGTAAATAACAAATTTTTATATTTTTAGGTACATATTTACTCCTGTTGTAACTCACATGAAGTTACAATACAGTAAGTTTGTGAATGATAATCCTAAAGTTGGAGGCTTTCTTGGTCCTACTCCACAGTTGTAAATTTTTTTTTAATGGAAAATGAGGAATACCCGAGAATGGTTCCATGTTTCCGTGTAGAAGCCTGGGTGTATAAATATCCTTCTAGCACCTATATACTTTGAAGCCATTTAACAGGGAACCCGTAATTACTAAGACGTGAGCGATAAAGAGATAGAATAGCAACATAAGCAATAATAACATTAAGCATTTTAAAGTTTTGTTGGACAGACTAAGCACAAAGGCAGTCTGAAAAGATCAGCAACAGCATATCTGAAAAGACAGTGTTCATACAGAAGTTAGTAACAGCCCATCATAGAAAACATAGGGCTAAAAATGAGCAATTGATAATTGAGAGCAAAAAAAAATACATAAAATCAATATCCTTATTATATATTAGCTAATTATTTACAAATTTAAGTCTAATAGTCAGTAGATTTTGTTACAAGACCAGAACCACCTTTTCACTATAGCCATTGCCCTTTGATGTCCTAGAATGACTTTACAAAAGCAAGTGCTGGTCTGGAATTTTTATAAGCCAATTTGGTCTTTTCTGGCCAAGCTCCAAAACGGTCGTTCTGAACAAGGCTTATGAATTGAGACCACTATAAAGCTCTAATCTTACTGTAATGTGACAGCAACCACTACCATTTACAGTTTCCTCTCCACACTCAGGGGACTCATATACTGTGATGGAGAATGGGGAAAACAGAATCAGGAGAAACCAGAGAAAACAGTTTGGTTTTTTGACTATTAACTTGGAGTTCTTTGTACTAAGAGTTCCTCTAATCTACCCACAGACTTGGGATACTTCAAGCATAAGCCCTAGGGAATTCAGGGTTTTTTGTAGGTTCTTATTGGGATTTCCCTTGGCTTTTCTCCCTCATTTTCAGATAAATAGGCCAGACAAAAATCACAATTACAGAGATATCTAATAATAGAAAGACAAAAACATTCTGAGACAAAATGGGTTTGGGGAATACTATTTAATAGATAAGGAGTGCAGGCATCTGGAGTCACAATGGAAAAATAATTCAAATAGTAAAACTGGGTTTCTGGAGCCCCTCAAGCTAAGCAGACTTCATAACAGGCAACCACACCACCCTCAATTCAGAATGACTGAAGCTTTAACCAATTTATAATTTAATTTTGAAATTTAAGAAATGTTTAAAGTATTTTGCTAAAAGTTATATCCCATGTCTTTTGCACCCTAATGATCGCCAGAGAGGTGTGGTTTCTCAAGGACAGTGTCAAAGAAAAATTGCACCAGATGGAGTTAAACAGGCAAAGAAGACTTTATTTTAGTCAATTACCGTAAGGGTGAGAGATTGAACTCAGCTCCACTAAAACAAAATGCAGACTTAAGCATTGACTGGATCCTCTGTGTTTGCTAATCATCACTTGTCAAAGCTGGGCTTCTACCATCCCCTAGAAACTTGTAGATGGAGCCCTATCTTTAATGAGGACTACATTTCTGGGAGAATATTTACATCTCAAAGGGGCAGAAAAAAAATTTACAATGGCAAGTTTTCTAAAGTAAGAAAAGGGAGATCAGAGGTCTATAGTCAAGAAGAAACCTATCTAAAGTTTGATTTAACAGTGGGGAACATTCAGGCTGTCTTGGTCAACAGTTACAGGACTCATGTCCTATACAGATACTGCTAAAACAGTCTTTTATGATGTATGCACTTATAGCCTATGAGTTATTCAAAGCAACATGCAGAGATTTCTGGGAAATCTGGATAAAGATTTATGAGCTCCTCAAAGCTCTGTGCCATGGCTCTACCTCTCACCTGCTAAGACCTCATACATTGTTTTGAAAGAACTCAGTTTTACAGCACGAGATCAACTGATGCTGTGCTGAGGCACAAATGTTATTCGCCTCTTCTTCAGCCAGCAGGAAATCCCTGGAGAGGGTGTTATAAGTAAGAAGGCTCTAGCCTTCTAGATGTTGAAGGAAAAGTGGTTGCTTCTGACTGCTAATGTTTAATCTGTCCCCTACAGAAATGAAAGCGGCCTTTTATCTTTGAGTAGAATAAGGTGGTTTAGAAGGGGAACAAGATGACTTGCAGAAGTTGATGCTGATGCCTGAGTAGTAAATTCAATTCAGCACATGACTTATGTGAATTTCAAGACTGAGATAAACTTCACTAATGTAATGGCTTCTGGGGAATAAGTTCAGAATTTCTTTTAGGTCTCTTAAACTGTTGTTGCCTTGCCATTGTGGGTTATGTTGAAGTGGCAATGTTTGATCTGCCACATTTAATAACTTGTCATTATTTCTGTCATCTTCATAGAAATTTGCTCCAGGCTGAAACCTGACTCACAAGTTGAAGGGAAGTCGTAAAGTACTTTTGCCAAATCTGAGAACTTCATAATTCAATATAAAACAAAACAATAATACATACAATATAAACACTTTAATAAATGCCTATTTTATGATCAAGGTGTTCATTTAAAATTGTTTTTCAAATATTAACTTATTATCTATAAGGTCCCTGAATTCTAGTAAATTTGTATTGTATTCTAGTAAATTTGTATAAACATAACTATTCTGGTATGTTTACAATACTTTTACTTCTATTTCCTACTGTGTAGTACTTATGATTTAATGTTATTTTCTATAACACATTAATATGAAATCTTTTGAAAAAATATTGTCTTATAACTAAGTAGCAAAATGGTCTTAAAAAAGTTTTATCAAAGTATAATTGACATACAATAAACTACACTTAAAGTGTACAATTTGATGAGTTTTGACAAATGAATACAAACATGGAACCATCACTGCAGTGAAGAAAATGAACATCATCCATCACCCCAAGTTTCCTTGTTCCATTTTTTTTTTTAATTTATTTTTGGCTACATTGGGTCTTCATTGCTGCAGGTGGGCTTTCTCTAGTTCTGGAGAGCAGGGGCTACTCTTCGTTGCGATGTGCATGCTTCTCATTGTGATGGCTTCTCTTGTTGGAGAACACAGGCTCTAGGCGCGTGGACTTCAGTAATTGTGGCACGGGGGCTCAGTAGTTGTGGCACACTACTCTAGAGCACGGTCTAGCTCACGGGGTCTGGAGCACAGGCTCAGTAGTTGTGGCCCATGAGCTTAGTTGCTCCATGGCATGTGAGATCTTCCCCGACCAGGGATCAAACCCGTGTCCCCTGCAGTGGCAGGCGGATTCTTAACCACTACGTCACCAGGGAAGTCCCCCTTGTTCCATTTTTACTGCTGTACTCTTGCCCTCTCTATTCTTACTCTTGAGGCCTCTGTCCAGAAGCAACCTCTAATCTGCTTTCTGTTATATATTAATTTGAACTTTTTAGAATTTCTATAAATTTTATGTAAATGGAATCATACATTATGCACTTCTTTAGTCTGCCTTTTTTACTCAGCATAATTATTTTGGGATTCACCCACATTTTAGTGTGTATGAAGAATTCATTCTTTTTTAATTGCAGAAATATTCTGTTGTAAGATGTGTAAGATTTTATCTATTCACCTGTTGATAGACGTCTGGATTGTTTCCAGTTTTTGAATATCAGAAATAAAACTGCTATGAACACTTAATTAAAAGTATTTGTTAAGCTGTATACTTTCATTTTTCTTGCTAAATATCTAGCAGTATAATAGGGGAATCATATGATATATGTATGTTTAACTTTTAAATAAATTGCCCAACTATTTTCTAAAGTTGTTGTACCATTTTATACTCCTACCAGAAGTGTATGAAAGTTCCAGTTGCTCCATATCCTCACCAACAATTGGTATGTATGGACTTCTTAATTTTAGTCATTGTAAAATGGGTGTTTAGTAGTCTCTCCTTATGGTTTTAATTTGCATTTCCCTAATGAATAATGATGATAAGCATCTCTTCATGAGCTTACTTACTTGCCATCCATACATCTACATTGGTGAGGTGTCTGTTCAAGTCTTGTTTATTTCTATTTTGGGTGGTTTGATATGCTATTATTGATTTTTGAGAATTCTTTATATATTCTAGATACAAGTCTTTATTATTGCCTTTAAATGCAATATCCAAATCTGTGGCTATTCTGTCCCTTATCTTAACAGTATCTTTTTAACAGAAGTTTTTAATTTTAATGAAGTCACTCTGTCAATTGGTTCTTTTATGAATTGTGCTTCTTGGGTTATACCTAAAATTTTTTTTGATAATCCAGGTAATAAAACGTTTCTCCTAAATTTTCTTTTACAATTTTTGTAGTTTCATTTTTTATATTTAGAACTGATTCATTTGAATAAATTTTTCAATGTCCTTTGTGTATAAAGATTTATTTTTGCATATGGTTATCCAATTGTACCAGCATCATTTGGTGACAATATTATCCTTTCTCTACCATATTACCTTTATACCTTTGTTGAAAACCAGTTATCCATATATGTGTGGTGTACTCCTGGACTCCCTTTCTGTTTACATAATTGATTTGCCCATCCTTATGATAATACTACACTGTCTTGATTACTATAGCTTTATTATAAATCTTAAAGTCACTTAGTATTAGTATTCCAACTTTGTTATTTTCAAAATTGTTTTGGCTATCCTAGGTCTTTGCATTTTCATGTCAGATTTAAAATTAGTCCATTTATTTCTCCAAAACCTTGATGGGATTTTGATTATGAATCTAAAGATCAATTTAGGGAAAATTGGCATCATAACAATATTGAGTCTTTCAATCTATGAACAAAATGTATCTTCCTATACATTTATGTGCCCTTTAAATTATCTCAGCAATGTTTTTAGCTTTCAGTGTTGAGCACTTTGGCATATCATGTCATATTTATCCCTTAATATGCAATATTTTCATGCTGTTGTAAATGTTATAGTTTTGTTGTTGTTTGACTTTCCAATTGCTCATTGCTAGTATATAAAAATGTAATTTTTTGTGTGTGTTGACATTGTATGCTACAACTTTGATAAGTTCACTTGTTAGCTCCAGTAGCCCTTTTTAAAATATTCCATTGGGTTTTCTACTTATAAAATCATGCTGTCTGTGACTAAAGACATTTTTACCTCTTCCTTTCCAATCTGGATGCCTTTTGTTATTATTATTTATTTTATTGCTTATATTGCCTTAATATACTGGCTAAAACTTCCTGTAAAATGTTAAATAGAAGTGGTAAGAGGAGATATCTTTTTCTTGTTCCTAATTACTAGAGGACAGCATTCAGTATTTTACCAGTTTGTAGGATATTAGCTATAGGTTTTCACAGATGCCTTTCACCAGAGTAAGTCAGTCTTACTTACTAAGGTTTTTTTTAATCGAGAAAGGATGTTAGAATTTATTAAATTTGTTTCCCATGTCTACTGATGTCTTTAGCTTTTTCCCTTTTTTAGTTTTTTATTGTGGCAAAATACAGGAATTGATTTTCAAAAGTTAATCTTTTATTTGATCATGGTGTTTTTGTTTGTGTTCTTGCATCGGTGTTCATAAGAGATTGATGTGTAGTTTTCTCATTTTTAATCTCTCTAATTTGGTGTCAGAATAATTCTGGCTTTATGGAATGAATTTTGAAGTATTCTTTGTTTTTGAGTCTCTGAAATAAATTGTATAGTACTGGTATTGTATTTTTTTCTAAATTCTTGCTTGATAAAATTTACTAGTGAAATCATCTGGACCTGGAGTTTTCTCTTTTGGATAGTTTTTCTCTACAAATTCAATGTTTTCAATATATGTAAGTCTAGTTGGGTTATATATCTTTCTTGAGCAAACTTTGGTAGTTTATGTCTCAGTGAATTGATCCATTTCATCTATGTTGTCAAGTTTTTTGGCATAAATTTGTTCATAACATTGCTTTATTATCCTTCAATATCTAGAGAATCTGTATTAAAGTCATCACTCTCATTCCTAATATTTGTAATTTGTGTCTTTCTTTTTTCTCCTTATCAGTCTTGCTGGAGATTTATTAATTCTATTTAGCTTTACAAATAAGATTTTGGCTTCATTAATTATTCTGTATTGTTTATGGTTTTCTATTTCATTGATTTTCACTTTTTAAATAATTTCCTTTCATTTACTTATTTTGGGTCTAATTTGCTTTTCCTTTTTTAGTGTCTCAAGGTAGAAGCTGAAGTTATTGATTTGGTACCTTTCTTCTTTTCTATATAAACATTTAGTGCTAGAAGTTTCACTCTAAGCATTGCTTTTGTGTCATCCCAGAAGTTTTGATATGTGTTTTGTCACTTTTATTTAGTTAAAAATCTTTTAAATTTGCATTTTGATTCCTTCTTTGATCCATGGATTACTTAGGAATGCCTGAGGAATTTCTGGAGATCATTATTTTCTGAGTTCTAATTTAACTCCATGTGTTCAGAGAACGTAAAACATATGACTTGGACATTTTAAAATTTGTTGAGACTTGTTTTATGGCCCAGAATATAGTCTGTTCTGTGTAAGTGAAAATACAGAGTTTGTGCTGTTGTTGGAAGGAATGTTCTATTAATGTCAATTAAGACAATTTGGTTGATTGATTTGTCCAAGTTATCCTTACTGATAATCTGTCTACTTATGTTCATTACTGAGAAAAGAGGATTGACGTTTCTAACTATAGTTGTGGATTTGTCTGTTTCTCCTTGCAGTTCTGTAAGTTTTTGAAGTTTTGTTTTGAAGTCCTTTTATTATGTGTATAAACATTTTGGATTGTTAGGTTTTCTTGATGAAATGACCTTCTTTATCCCTGTCAGTATTCTTTGTTCTGAAATCCATTGGTTTAATAACAATCTAGCCACTCCAGATTTCTTTTGATTAGTGTTAGCATGTTATGTCTTTTTTCATCTTTTTACTTTTAACCTGTGTTTTATATTTGAAGTTCATGTCTGATTGGCAGCATATATATTGGGTCTTGCTTTTCTAATCAATCTGACAATCTCTGCTTTTTGTGTTCAGTCACTTACATTTATTTTGACTGTTTATATGATTAGGTTGAAGTCTATTGTGTTATTTGTTTTCTATTTGTCCCCCTTTTATTTTCTTCCTCTTTTCCTCTTTTTCTGTCTTATTTTGGATTATTTTTTATGTTTCCATTTTATTTTCCCTGTGGCTTATTAGCTCTAACTCTTTGTTTTATTATTTTAGTGATTACTTTTTGTTTATAATATACATGTTTTACTTAACATAGTCTAAGTTCAAGTGATATTATATCATTCATGAAAAGTATATAACCTTATAGTAATAAACTTACATTTCTTCCTTCCTGATCTTTGTGTTGTTGTTATACGTTTTACTTTCATACGTTTTATTTACCCTGCACTATGTTTCTAATAGTTTTGTTTAACACTCAAGTCTCTTTTAAAGAGCTTTAAATAATAAGAAAAATCTTACATATTTACCCAGAGAGTTACCATTTTTTGTACTCTAATTTTTGTGTATATCCGCATTTCCATCTGATATACTTTTCCTTTTCCTTAATACATTTCTATAATATTTCTTGCAGTGTGATGATGAATTCTTTGAGTTTGTGTATATTTGAAATACTCCCTATTTCACCTTCCTTTTACAAAAATACTTTCTCTGAGTATAGAATTCTAAGTGAAGTTTTTTTCTTTCAGTGCTCTAAAGATATTGCTCTAATCTTCTCTCACTTGCATTTTTTTCAATGAGAAATCTTCTTTCATGTTATCTTAGTTCTTGTCTTTTACACTGAGTGAATTTAAGATTTTATCTTTATTACTGGTTTTGTAGTTTTCTTCATTTTTCTTATATACTTGCAGTTCAATGATGTACATGAAGCTTATAGTTTTAATCAAATTTGGAAAATATTCAGTCATTTTCCCCTCAAATAATTTTTCTCTCCTGCCCTTTCTATGTCCTATTTTTAATGGACTCCTATTTTGTGTCTATTAAGATGCTTCAAATTTCCCCACAGCTCACTTATTCTCTTCTCTTTACTTTTAATACTTTTACTTTAATTAGTTTTATATATTTTATTTTTACACTCTATTTTTCAGTCTTCAAATTCACTTACCTTTTCTTCTATACTGTATTCTGCCTTGTATCTGATCTGTGTATTTTTTATCTCAAATATTGTAGTTTTTGTCTCTAGAATTTCTATTTGGATGACTTTTTAAACATATTTTATGGGTTTACTTAACATTTGAACATATGCATCATTGTTATAACAACTTTTAATATCTTTTTCTACTAATTATAATATCTTTATCAATCATCTAGTTTTAGATTGATTTTTTTCTCACTGCATTAGAGTCCCTGCTTGTTCTAACACCCACTACTTTCCTGTTCAAGAATTTTAACTTTTGGGGTACTAAATATTTTTGTATTTTTTATTCTCAAGTATATTCCTATGACACAGTGAAGTTATCTGGAAGCAGTTTGAGCCATTCAGGTCTTCTATTAGCATTTATTAGTTGGGACCAGAGCAGTGCCCAGTGCAGGAATATTTTTTCCCCACTACCTATAAAAGGCTATTTTGTGTACTCTGCTCAGTGTCTCATGAATCATGAGGATACGCTGTCCATTCTGGCTGGTGAGAACAGGCATTATCCCTGGCCTTATGTGAGCAGTGAACAATGTTACCACCAGCCCTTCCAGGTGGTTCTTTCCCCAACCCCAGCAAGCAATGATTAGTACTCAGAGAAATGCTCAAGAGTAACTCCATGCAGATCTCTGGAGTTTTCTCTCTGTGCAATTTTCTTCTTCCCAGCATTCTGTCCTGCAAAGTCTAGTTGCCTCTGTCTCTCTAGCTTCTCATCTCTTTCACTTTAACTCAGGGGATCTACTGGGCTTTACCTGGGTTCCCTCTGCCTGTGCCTTGGCTGGAAACTCTTTTGAGGGAGTAAGCTGGAACAATCACAGGGATCCCCTTGTTTGTTTCCTGGTCTCAATGATCACTGCCCTTTGTTGCCTAATGTACAATATCTCACAAACCATTGTTTTATGTATTTTGTCCAGTTTTAGGTTGTTTTAGGAAGGAGGACAAACTCTGGCCTATTATTCCATTCTGGCTGGAAGCCCAAAATGTTATTTTTTTAAAGATATTTTTATTACACTATTTTGCAAAATACCTTTGCCTGAGTTTATCCCTCTGGCTCACATAGATCCAAAAGATTTTTTCCTAACTCATTTTCAATAAAATTTACGATGTCAATTTGGAAGTGATTTTACCAACTCTGAGAGGTGTGAGATGACATTCTAAATAGTTTTTATTAAGCTTATTTTCAGTGTCAAACTGGAAGGAAAAAAGCCCTAATTGATTATGATCAGGATGTCCTGAAATAAAATGAGTTTGATTTCAGGACATTTTTCATTCCTTTGGGAGGTCTCCCTTTGCCATTGCTAAACTAAAATAATTAGCCTATCTTGAAGATGGCTTCTGTCTGAGGATGACTTTATCCTGTATCAGCAATCTTTTCTGAAGCATAAACTGATGACTAAGTTGCTAGCTGATCCCAGAAATCCAATGCTCCTGGGCAAAAAAAAAAAAAAAAAAAATATATATATATATATACACATATATATATAGATATATATATGTGTATATATATATGTATATATATATGTATAAAATCTTAACAACTTGTCACTAAATTAGTCATCTGGAAGAAATTTTCCTTGTTGGCTCTAAGAATAAATGAAGATTAATTTTGGGGTGGGTAAAAACATAAAAATGAGCAGAGAGGGGCAACATAGGAAAAAAGAAGTTGAAGTAACATTGTAGGACTGTGAAATCTGAAAGAGTAGAGACAACCTAGAATGTTTAAAAAACAGAATGAATAGTGTTTGTGTCTATGTTGTTCACATTTCTACAGTGTAAATATGCTTTATATCTCTATACCTTCAGATAAATCTGTTTGTGCTCAGAAATCCTTAGACAATCTTATGAAGCAGGCTAAGATTTCTAAGAGAAAAAAGTCTTAATAAACTGTCATTGGCTAATATAACAAGGCTTGACTAGTTCCATTCCCAAGCAATAATCTACATAAACTACAAAATGTACATACAATGAAAGTATGAGATAAGCTCATGTCTTTATTTTATCTTATTGAAGTATGTTGATTTACAATTTTGTGTTAATTTCTGCTGTATAGCAAAGTGACTCAGTTATACATATGCATACATTCCTGTCATGTCTTTGTTTAGTGCCAGGATAACATTTGTATGCTTGGTCTATGAAGTATTTCTTTTACAGAATAGAAGCTCACCTCTAAACATCTCCTAACATGTTAGTTATCTATTGCTGTTGAACACATTATCCCAAAATCTAGTAGCTGAAACAATAAACATTTAAAGTCTCATATTTTCTGTGGGTTAAGAATCCAGCTTGCCTTAGCTGGGTGCCTTGCCCTCAAGATCTCTCTCATTAAGGTGTCAGCTGGGGTTTGGCAAATGAGAGAAGATTCACTCACTCAGTAATTTTTGAAAAAACTCACTTTCTCATGGGCTCTTGGACTAAAAATGTCAGTTCCTCACTGGTTTCTGGTGAGAGACTTGCCTTAGTTTCTTGCTTAGTGGCTTCTCCATAGGGGAGATCACACCATGGCAGTTGGCTTTCCTCAGAGAAAGAGAGAACAGTCATATGGAATTCAGTCTTTTTATAAGCTAATTTCAGAAGGGACATAATATAATTTTTTCTGTATTTTTTTGTGTTAGAGGTATGTCTCTATGTCCAGCCTATACTAAATGGGAGGACCTGACTACTAGGAGGCAGGGATCATTGTGGGCCATCTTAGAAAATGCCTACCATATCCAAGTAAAGCAAAATGTGGTAATTAATGCTCATTACTGTCAATCAAAGTAAATTATTAATTAACTTAGGCCATGGATAAAAATAGGTATCTCTCCTTACGTTGGTTGAGGAAAACTTTAAGAATTTATGACATTGTCTAACTATAGTTTATGCCCGAGTGAACCAAAAATTCAAAAATACATGCTTGGGCTTCCCTGGTGGCGCAGTGGTTGAGAGTCTGCCTGCTGATGCAGGGGACACGGGTTCATGCCCCGGTCCGGGAAGATCCCACATGCCGCGGAGCAGCTGGGCCCATGAGCCATGGCCGCTGAGCCTGTGCTCCGCAATGAGAGAGGCCACAACAGTGAGAGGCACACGTACTGCAAAAAAACAAAACAAAACATCCTTAATTATAAGATTATCCCCCCTGTGATTAAATAATTCTTCTGTTGAAACACTATGTATATATGTTTGCTAGTTCTCTTTCATATTTGTTTCCTTTTAGTAGTTGGTAGTATGTCAGACATTTTCATATGGGAAATTAAATTTTATGATTGTGCCACATAGTAAGGAATAATCAACATGCAAAAGATGGAAATATTTTCTGTACAGTGAATTACTTCAACAGAAGCTTAAACACAGGACTAAGCACAATTGGTAAAAATTGCCCACACCTCACTACTTCTTTTCCAAAGCTCTTGATGCATATAGTCAGATATTCTTGCCAGTGTGATTGAAATAGCTAAGTACAGGCTACTTCATCTGACATCTGGGTTATACAAGTTCCAAATCAACCTAAATATACCCCCCACCCAAGTTGCTCTTCTTTCTAATTTTATGTTTTTGTTAATAGCGTCAACATACTTAGATTCTCAGCACCATCACTTCTTTTTTTTTTTAAATATGTAAGATACATTTATATAATGATAAGTGTAATGAAGAACATACTACAGGATAATGGGATACAATGACAGGGGTGGGAGGTGGGGTGGACTGGGGGTGGCACTTGAGACTTGAGTCAGTATACACAGCCTTGAGAGGAGGTTGACTCTTTTTTTTTTTTTTAGTTTATTTTTGGCTGCACTGGGTCTTCATTGCTGCGTGAGGGCTTTCTGTAGTTGCAGTGAGCGGGGGCTACTCTTCATTGCAGTGCAAGGGCTTCTCATTGCGGTGGCTTCTCTTGTTGTGGAGCACATGCTCTAGGTGTGTGCAGGCTTCAGTAGTTGTGGCATGTGGGCTCAGTAGCTGTGGCTCACAGGCTCTAGAGCACATGCTCAGTAGTTGTGGCACATGGGCTTAGTTGCTCCATGACATGTGAGATCTTCCCAGACCAGGGATCGAACCCATGATCACTTCTTATTCTACATAGCACTCTCCATCTAGTCATTCAGTTGCAAAGAGTTCTAAATTCAATGCATGCAATGGCCCTCACATCTCATTGGCTGTCTTCCCAGAGCTACCATACACAAATTCTCTCTTCCTTGGATAAGTTTAATAAGCTTTCTTGGGCTTTCCTTATTCAAAATTTTCTTTGCAATATTCTTTTTATTCTTTCAAGAGTAAGCACCTCAAATAATACAACGTATCAATCTCTTGAGATAACATATTCACTCCTCAAACTTCTTAAGTTGAAACATGCTATTCTTTACCAAACTTATGTTAAGGTTTAATTGCCTGTTTTCTTCCCATAGCTGCTTCTGAAACTTAGCTTACTGTATTTATTTTTGCCTGTTTTAAACTATGTAATTTTTCCCTATCTTTCCATCTGTACTACTACTGCCTTCCCAACCAACATGTCTAAAACTTTCACATCCAGCAATAATTCTAATGGTAATTCACTCATGGAACCTTACTTGATTGTGCTATCTAAAAGAAATATTTCTCCATCCCATACTGTGTTCATACTTAATATTACATTTTGTGTTTGTATATTTTATCACCCTTATTAGACTACAAAGTAATACTGTTCATTAGTTTTTTCCACCTAGTATCTGTCACAAGATCTTATATATAGTAAATGTCAAAGAAAATGTAAAAGTTAATTGGATTAATAGACCAAACCATGGTATGGGTATAAATGCCACACTCACCTGCATATGCATATATGTAAACACAAGCAGAAGCACTCATTACATTTTGTGACATCTCTGCTCAGACACTTCCAATGATGGGATGGGGTTCATCCAGGTCATTTTTCATTCTGTTGCTAGACCACTCTATCATTCTTCATTCTGTTGCTAGAACACTCTAATTGCCTGAATATTTTTTCTTTTTATTATTATTTTTTATTTTTTAAATGTATTTATTTATTTATTTACTTATTTATTTATATCTTAAGGTCATTAATTTTATTCAATCTTAATTTTCTCATATTTCAAGTGGGGGTTAATCTTGCCAATCCATTTACTCTTTTTTCTTTTTAAAGTTTTATTTTATATTGGACTATAATTGTTTAACAATGTTGTGTTACTTTCAGGTGTACAGCAAAGTGATTCAGTTATACATATACATGTATTTATTCTTTTTCAAATTCTTTTCCCATTTACATTTTACAGGATACTGAGCAGAGTTCCTGTGTGCTGTACAGTAGGTCCATGTTGGTTATCTGCTTTAAATATAGCAGTGTGTACATGTCAATCCCAAACTCAAATGAAATTAGAACAGTCTTTAATGCCATACACAAAAATAAACTCAAAATGGATTAAAGACCTAAATGTAATACTGGGTACTATAAAACTCTTAAAGGAAAACATAGGCAGAACAGTCTCTGATATAAATTGCAACAATATCTTTTTCAATCCATCTCCCAGAGTAATGGAGATAAAAACAAAAATAAACAAATGAGACCTAATTAAACTCAAACGCTTTTGCACAGCAAAGGAAACCATAAACAAAACAAAAAGATAACCCAAAGAATGGGAGAAAATATTTGCAAATGATGTGACCAACAAAGGATTAGTCTCCAAAATTTACAAACAGCTCATGTGACTCAATATAATTTTTTAAAAAAAACCAATAAAAAAATGAGCAGTTTATTTTTGTGTATGGTGTCAGGGAGTGTTCTAATATCATTCTTTTACATATGGCTGTCCAGTTTTCTCAGCATCACTTATTGAAGAGGCTGTCTTTTCTCCATTGTATATTTTTGCCCCCTTTATCATAAATTAGGTGACTATAGGTGCGTGGGTTTATCTCTGGGCTTTCTATCCTGTTCCATTGATCTACATGTCTGTTTTTGTTCCAGTCCCATACTGCCTTGATTACTGTGGCTTTGTAGTATAGTCTAAAGTGAGGGAGCCTGATTCCTCCAGCTTCGTTTTTCTTTCTCAAGATTGCTTTGGCTATTTGGGGACTTTTGTGTTTCCATACAAATTGTAAAATTGTTTGCTCTAGTTTTGTGAAAAATGCCATTGGTAATTTGATGGGGATTGCAATCTGTAGATTGCTTTGGGTAGTATAATCATTTTCACAACATTGATTCTTCTGATACAAGGACATAGTATATCTCTCCATCTGTTTGTGTTGTTTTTGATTTCTTTCATCATTATCTTATAGTGTTTTGTGTACAGGTCTTTTACCTTTTCTTAGGTAGGTTTATTCCTAGGTATTTTATTCTTTTTGTTGCAGTGGTAAATGGGATTGTTTCCGTAATTTCTCTTTCTGATCTTTTCTTGTTAGTGTATAGGAGTGCAAGAGATTTCTGTGTATTAATTTGTATCCTGCAACTTTACTAAATTCATTGATTAGATCTAGTAGTTTTCTGGTGGCATCTTTAGGATTCTCTATATATAGTATCATGTCATCAGCAAACAGTGACAGTTTTACTTCTTCTTTTCCAATTTGTATTCCTTTTATTTCTTTTTCTCTCTGATTGCCACGGCTAGGACTTCCAAAACTATGTTGAATAATAGTGGCAACAGTGGACAACCTTGTCCTGTTCCTGATCTTAGAGGAAATGCGTTCAGTTTTTCACCATTGAGAATAATGTTTGCTGTAGGTTTGTCATATATGGCCTTTATTATATTGAGGTAGGCTCCCTCTATGCCCATTTTCTGGAGAGTTTTTATCTTAAATGGGTGTTGAATTTTGTCAAAAGCTTTTTCTGCATCTACTGAGGTGATCATATGGTTTTTATTCTTCAGTTTGTTAATATGGTGTATCACATTGATTGATTTGCGTATACTGAAGAATCCTTGCATCCCTAGGATAAATCCCACTTGATCATGGTGTATGATCCTTTTAATGTGCTGTTGGATTTGGTTTGCTAGTATTTTGTTGAGGATTTTGTGTCTATGTTCATCAGTGATATTAGCCTATAATTTTCTTTTTTTGTGATATCTTTGCCTGGTTTTAGTATCAGGGTGAAGGTTGCCTTGTAAAATGAGTTTGGGAGTGTCCCACACTCCCTAACACTATACGCAAAAAAAAAACCTCAAATTGGATTAAAAACCTGAATGTAAGGCCAGACACTACAAAACTCTAGAGGAAAACATAGGCAGAACACTCTGTCACATAAATCACAGCAAGATCTTTTTTGACCCACCTCCTAGAGTAATGTAAATAAAATAAAAAATAAACAAATGGGACCTAATGAAACTTAAAAGCTTTTGCACAGCAAAGGAAACCATAAAAAAGACCAAAAGACAACCCTCAGAATGGGAGAAAATATTTGCATTAGGAAGCAAATGACAAAGGGTTAATCTCCAAAATATACAACCAGCTCATGCAGCTCAATATAAAAAATACAAACAACCCAATCCAAAAAAGGGTGGAAGACCTAAATAGACATCTCTCCCAAGAAGACATACAGATGGCTAACAGGCACATGAAAAATGCTCCATATCGCTAATTATTAGAGAAATGTGAATCAAAACTACAATGTAGTATATCACCTTACATCAATCAGAAGGGCCATTATCAAAAAATCTACAAACAGTAAAGGTTGGAGAGGGTGTGGAGAAAAGGGAACCCTCCTACACTCTTGGTGGTAAAGTAAATTGGTACAGCCACTATGGAGAACAGTATGGAGGTACCTTAAAAAACTACCATATGATCCAGCAATCCCACTCCTGGGCATATGTCTGGAGAAAAACATGATTTGAAAGTGTACATACACCCCAATGTTCATTGCAGCACTGTTTACATTAGCCAAGACATGGAAGCAACCTAAATGTCCATCAACAGATGAATGGATAAAGAAGATGTGGTACATATATTTTTTTCTTTAATAAACTGAAATCTGACCTTTAATTCTTAGTAGTACATATTATAACAATATTAGTAATAGTTCCTTCATAATTTTTTAGTAAATTATAGCTTAAAAAAATTTTACATAAACAAAATTCAATAATTTTCCTGAAGAGTCACAGAATAAACCTGCCCTCTTATCCACTGCTTTTCTGTGTCATATTAACACTCCTCTGTAAATATAAATCACGTGTGAAGATCCTCTACTTGTTCTTAAAATTAGCATTAAAACTCCTTTCGATATGTCAGAGTAAGGGTTAATATTGTTAAGCTAAAAAGAGCTCAGACAAATAGTGTCAAGAAGCATTGTTATTCTAAAAACAGGAAAAGGACACTACAGAGTCAGTTAAAAGAATAAAATAATAACTATGTGACTTGATAGAGGTGTTAGCTAATGTTAAATCATATTGCAATACATAAATGTATCAAATCAACATATTGTACACCTTAAGCTTGCATAATGCTATATGTCAACTGTCAATTATAGTTCAATTTTAATAAAGAACTAAATAAGATAGTGTACATAAAGCACTTATGAACATGTCTTTGTAGAGAGAAAGTCTATGGGGTAAAGTATTATTGTTATAGTTTTGTTTTTTTTTTTTTTTTTGGGTACGCGGGCCTCTCACTGCTGCGGCCTCTCCCGTTGCAGAGCACAGGCTCCGGACGCGCAGGCTCAGCGGCCATGGCTCACGGGCCCAGCTGCTCCGCGGCATGTGGGATCCTCCCGGACCGGGGCACGAACCCGTGTCCCCTGCATCAGCAGGCGGACTCCCAACCACTGCGCCACCAGGGAAGCCCTTGTTATAGTTTTAATGTTTGTGGTGACTATATAAAAAATGTTCAGCCTTTCTGGGAAAAAATAAATATAGTTAAAATTACCTGTACACGTGTGATTAAGAAAATATCCCATAATTTTAGTAGTGCTTATCTCTGGGTTCTGAGGTTCTTGGTAATTTTTAATTTCTTTTCTATAGTTTTTTGTATTTTTCTAGTTCTTAAACAATATGTTTTCTTCTATAATAGAAAATAGAATTTTATTTCTTTGACTGATAAACATCTCTTTTGTTGCTTTTTCATTTTAAATATCTCAGTGTATTCTTAATCTAAATCTTCCTGACACTCTTGTCTCAGATCCACAAAGTCCTGTTGTTTTTATCCTTTGATATAACTTTTGTTCATCTTCTATATAAGCTTATTCCATACCTGATGTACTCAGTGACTACAGTGGCAGTTTTGTTAATTTTTTGGATTACCTTTCTTCTTACTTTCAGGTAAAAATTACTCAAGGTTATTTTTTAGAATGGAATTATTGGATCGATTCTCAACTATCTCTCTTCTTAAACATCCGTATACACTCTGATGGTCATTCTCATCAATATCAATAGCTCCCTGTGGGAGGCTTCCCTGGTGGCACAGTGGTCGAGAGTCCGCCTGCTGATGCAGGGGACATGGGTTCATGCCCCACGTCCGGAGCCTGTGCTCCGCAACGGGAGAGGCCACAACAGTGGGAGGCCCGCGTATCACAAAAAAAAAAAAAAAAAAAAAAAAAAAAAAAAGCTCACTGTGACAATACCTCAAACTAGGGATAACATAGTCTGTGTATATAGCATATCATTGAGTGTATGCATGTGTGTGTGTTTGTAAATGGTTAAAAACATATCTCACAAGTAATCCTGATAAAGTTCCCTCCAAACCCTCATTGAGATTGCTCCTTAAGGGCTCCCATCCATCTGAGACATTTAATTTTCCAGATCTTGGCTGTGGAACACTGTGTGGAATGATGGAAATAGTCCTGAAGTTGTTATCAGATGACCTAGGTGTAAGGCCTTGCTCTTTCATTTACAAGTGTGTGACCCAAGGCAGTCACTTAGCCCTTTTTTCTTTCCTTCCCTGATTTTAAAATAGAGATAATAAAATTAAAAAAAATAATAATAGAGATAAAATATCCCATAAAGAGGTTACCAGGATAAAAAGAGTTACTACATAAACTCTTTGTAGGATAAAAAAAGTTATGCAATCAAAGACATGCTTATTACACTTATTTCCTTTTAACTTTGAAGTGTGCTTACTTAACATTTAAGACCTCTTTCTCACTGTGCTCTCTCAGCCCTTTCATTACTTTGAAATCCAGGGTTACAGTCTCTTTTTAGGCTTTTTCACATTATCAGTTAGTTCCCATTGGTTCTTTCTTACTGGTCAGGCCACTTTGGGAGTACTGTAAGAAAAGTCATCCCTAGAAAATGTGACAAGCATGATTTTTAAAGATTATAAAGTGCCTCCATAAATCCACTACATTCTCTTAGACATAAGCGAATTATTGATATACAGATATTGTGATAGGAATGGAGACAGAAAAATGAACATAGAAAGCACAAAGTAAAAGCAACACTAATATTAAATGTAGTTGATAAAAAATAGGTCAGTGTACAATCAGTTAATTTAATATAAACATAAACAAAAATACATACCAGGATACTCAATTGCTTAGTGTCTTTCAATGGCTTCCATTCCATGCAGACTCAAATACAACTCCTAGATTTTTTGTTATTTAAAATTAACCTGAAAAATCTCCTGAGAAGACGGCAGAGTAGAAGGACGTGTGCTCACTCCCTCTCGTGAGAGCACCAGAATCACAACTAACTGCTGAACAATCATCAAATGGAAGACACTGGAACTCCCCAAAAAAGATACCCCACATTCAAAGACAAGGGAGAAGCTTCAGTGAGATGGTAGGAGGGGCGCAATCACAATAAATCAAATCCCATAACTGCTAGGTGGGTGACTCACAAACTAGAGAACAAATATAACACAAAAGTCCACCCACTGGAGTGAAGGTTCTGAGCCCCACGTCAGATGTCCCAACCTGGGGATCTGGCAATGGGAGGAGGAATTCCCAGAAAATCAGACTTTGAAAGCTAGCAGGATTTCATTGCATGACTTCAACAGGACTGGGGGACACAGAGACTCCACTCTTGGAGGGCACACACAAAGTAGTGTGTAAATGAGGACCAGAGGGAACAAACATTAACCCCATAAGAGAATGAACCAGACCTACCTGCTAGTGTTGGAGGGTCTCCTGAGTGGTGGGGGGTGGCTGTGGCTCACCATGGGGACACAGACACTGGCAGCAGAAATTCTGGAAAATAATCCTTAGTGTGAGTCCTTGTGGAGTCCACCATTAGCCCCACCAAAGAGCTGGGTAGGCTCCAGTGCTGGGTTGTCTTAGGCCAAACAATGAACAGGGAGGGAACTCAGCCCCAACCATCAGCAGCCAAGTGGATTAGAGTTTTACTGAGCTCTGCCCACCAGAGCAATACCCAGCTCTACCCACCACCAGTCCCTCCCATCAGGAAGTTTGCACAAGCCTCTTAGATAGCCTCATCCACCAGAGGGCAGACAGCAGAAGCTCCACCGTCCTGCAGCCTGTGGAACAAAAACCACAATCCCAGAAAGGCAAAATGAAAAGGCAGAGGACTATGCACCAGATGAAAGAACAAGATAAACTCCCAGATGAAGGAACAAGGTAAAACCCCAGAAAAACAATTCAAAAAAATGAATTGGAGCTAGGCAACCTTCCAGAAAAAGAATTCAAAGAGTTCAGAATAATGATAGTGAAGATGATCCAGGACTTCAGGAAAAGAATGGAGGCAAAGATCGAGAAGATGCAAGAAATGATTAACAAAGACCTAGAAGAATTAAAGAACAACAAACAGAGATGAACAATACAATAACTGAAATGAAAAATACACTACAATGAATCAATAGCAGAATAAATGAGGCAGAAGAACAGATAAGTGCCCTGGAATACAGAATGGTGGAATTCACTGCAGCAGAACAGTATAAAGAAAAAAGAATGAAAAGAATTGAGGACAGTCTCAGAGACCTCTGGGACAACACTAAATACACCAACATTCACATTATAGGGGTCCAAGAAGGAGAAGAGAGAAAGAAAGGACCCAAGAAAATATTTGAACAGATTATAGTTGAAAACTTCTGTAACATGGGAAAGGAAATAGCCACTCAATTCCAGGAAGCACAGAGAGTCCCAGGCACGATAAACCCAAGGAGAAATACACCAAGACACATAGTAATCAAATTGACAAAAATTAAAGACAAAGAAAAATTATTAAAAACAATAAGGGAAAAATGAAAAAATGAAAAATAACATACAAGGGAACTCCCATAAAATTAACAGCTGATTTGTCAGCAGAAACTCTAAAAGCTAGAAGGGAATGGCACCATATTAAGTGATGAAAGGGAAGAACCTACAACCAAGATTACTATACCTGGCAAGGATCTCATTCCGATTCAACAGAGAAATCAAAAGCTTTACAGACAAGCAAAAGCTAAGAGAATTCAGCACCACCAAACCAGCTCTACAGCAAGTGCTAAAGGAACTTCTCTAGGCAGGAAACACAAGAGAAGAAATGGACCTACAAAAACAAACCCAAAACAATTAAGAAAATAGTAATAGGAACATACATATTGATAATTACCTTAAATGTGAATGTATTAAAGGCTCCAACCAAAAGACACAGGCTTGCTGAATGGATACCAAAAAAAGACCCATATATATGCTGTCTATACAGACCCACTTCAGACCTAGGGACACATACAGACTGAAAGCAAAGGGATGGAAAAAGATATCCCATGCAAATGGAAATCAAAAGAAAGCTGGAGTAACAATACTCATATCCGGTAAAATGGACTTTAAATTAAAGCATGTTACAAGAGACAAGAAAGAAAACTACATAATGTTCAAGGGATCAATCCAAGAAGAATATATAACAATTATATATGCACCCAACATAGGAGAACCTCAATACATAAGGCAACTGCTAAAAGCTATAAAAGAGGAAATTGACAGTAACACAATAATAGTGAGGGACTTTAACACCTCATTTACACCAATGGACAGATCATCCAGACAGAAAATTAATAAGGAAACACAGCTTTAAATGACACAATAGACCAGATAGATTTAATTGATATTTATAGGACATTCTATCCAAAAACAGCAGGTTAAACTTTCCTCTCAAATGCACACAGAACATTCTCCAGGATCGATCACATCTTGGGTCACAGATCAAGCCTCAGTAAATTTAAGAAAAATGAAATCATATCAAGCATCTTTTCAAACCACAATGCTATGAGATTAGAAATCAATTACAGTGAAAAAAATTAAAAAACACAAACACATGGAGATTAAATAATGTTACTAAATAACCAAGAGATCACTGAAGAAATCAAAGAGGAAATTTAAAAAAATACCTAGAGACAAATGACAACAAAAACATGACAATCCAAAGCTTGTGAGCTGCAGCAAAAGCAGTTCTAAGAGAGAAGTTTTTAGCAATACAATCGTACCTCAAAACAAGGAAAATCTCAAATAAACAATCTAGCCTTACACCTAAAGGAACTAGAGGAAGAAGAACAAACAAAACCCAAAGTTATCAGAAGGAAAGAAATAATAAACATCAGAGCAGAAATAAATGTAATAGAAACAAAGAAAACAATAGCAAAGATCAATAAAACTAAAAGCTTGTTGTGAGAAGATATACAAAATTGATAAACCTTTAGCCAGACTCATCAAGAAAAGAGGGAGAGGACTCAAATCAATAAAATCAGAATGAAAAAGGAGAAGTTACAACAGACACCACAGAAATACAAAGCATCCTAAGAGACTACTACAAGCAACTCTATGCCAATAAAATGGACAACCTGGAAGAAATGGACAAATTCTTAGAAATGTATAACCTTCCAAGAATGAACCAAGAAATACAAAATATGAACAGCCCAATCACAAGTAATGAAATAGAAACTGTGAGTAAAAATCTTCCAACAAACAAAAGTCCAGGACCAGGTGGCTTAACAGGTGAATTCTATCAAACATTTAGAGAAGCACTAACACTCATCCTAAAACTCTTCCAAAAAATGTCAGAGGACGGAACACTCCCAAACTCATTCTGTGAAACCACCATCATCACTCTCATACCAAAACCAGACAGAGATACTACAAAAAACCAAAATTACACACCAATATCACTGATGAATATAGATGCAAAAATCCTCAACAGGGATGCAAGGATTCTTCAATATGCGCGAATCAATCAATGTGATACAACATATTAACAAATTGAAGAATAAAAACCATATGGTCTCTCAAGAGATACAGAAAAATCTTTTGACGAAATTCAACACTGATTTATGATAAAAACTCTCCAGAAAGTGGGCATAGAGGGAACCTACCTCAACATAATAAAGGCCATATATGACAAACCCACAGCAAACATCATTCTCAATGGTTAAAAACTGAAAGCATTTCCTCTAAGATGAGGAACAAGACAAGGATGTACACTCTCACCACTATTATTCAACATGGTTTTGGAAGTCCTAGCCAGGGCAATCGGAGAAGAAAAAGGAATAAAAGGAATACAAATTGGAAAAGAAGAACTAAAACTGTCACTGTTTGCTGATGACATGATACTATACATAGAGAATCCTAAAGATGCTACCAGAAAACTACTAGAGCTAATCAATGAATTTGGTAAAGTAGCAGGATACAAAATTAATGCACAGAAATCTCTTGCTTTCCTATATACTAACAATGAAAAATCAGAAAGAGAAATTAGGGAGACAATCCCATTCACCATTGCAACAAAAAGAATAAAATACCTCGAAATAAACCTACATAAGGAGGTAAAAGATCTGTACTCAGAAAACTATAAGACACTGATGAAAAAAATCAAAGATGACACAAACAGATGGAGAGATATACCATGTTCTTGGATTGGAAGAATCAATACTGTGAAAATGACTATACTACCCAAAGCAATCTACAGGTTCAATGCAATCCCTATCAAATTACCAATGGCATTTTTTACAGAACTAGAACAAAAAATCTTAAAATTTGTATGGAGACACAAAAGACCC
>NC_041220.1:47072972-47083401 GCF_002837175.3 Physeter macrocephalus | reverse complement strand
ACTCTTTGACATAAATCACAGCAAGATCTTTTTTGACACACCTCCTAGAGTAATGGAAATAAAAAGAAAAATAAACAAATGGGATCTAATGAAACTTAAAATCTTTTGCACAGCAAATGAAACCATAAAGAAGATGCAAAGGCAACCCTCAGAATGGGAGAAATTATTTGCAAACGAATCAACAGACAAAGGACTAATTTCCAAAATATATTTACAGCTCATACAGATCAATATTAAAAAAGCAAACAACCCAATCCAAAAATGGGCAGAAGTCGTAAATAGACATTTCTCTAAAGAAGCCATACAGATGGTCAAGAGGCACATGTAAAGCTTCTCAACATCACTAGGTATTAGAGAAATGCAAATCAAAACTACAATGAGGTATCACCTCACACCAGTTAGAATGGGCATCATCAGAAAATCTGCAAACAAGAAATGCTGGAGAGGTTGTGGAGAAAAGGACACCCTCTTGCACTGTTTGTGGGAATGTAAATTAAATACAGTCACTATGGAGAACAGTATGGAGGTTCCTTAAAAAATAAAAGTAGAATTACCATATGGCCCAGCAATCCCAATACTGGGCATATGCCATGAGAAAACCATAGTTCAAAATGACACATGCACCCCAGTGTTCATTGCAGCACTGTTCACAATAACCGGGTCATGGAAGCAACCTAAATGCCCATCGACAGATGAATGGATAAAGAAGATGTGGTACATATATTCAATAGAATATTACGCAGCCATGGAAAGAAACAAAATTGGGTCATTTATAGAGATGTTGATGGATCTAGAGACTGTCATACACAGTGAAGTAAATCAGAAAGTGAAAAACAAATATCGTACATTAACACATATATTTGGAATCTAGAAAAATGATACAGATGAACTGGTTTTCAAGACAGAAATAGAGACACAGATGTAGAGAACAAACATATGGACACCAAGGGGTGAAAGCAGCACAGGGGGAGGTAGGTGGTGTGATGAATTGGGAAATTGGGATTGATATATATACACTAATATGTATAAAATAGATAACTAACAAGAACCTGCTGTATAAAAAAATAAAATAAAATTCAAAAACAAAATAAATAAAATTAAATTAACCCTTGTGTGTGTTGCGAATGTGTGTGTGTGTGTGTTACCTACCTTTTAAAATTTTTCTCATGTTTAGGAAAGATATTTTATTGTTTAGGTCATACTTGAATTGAGTAAGTATTCAATGAATACATTTTTTTCTTTCTTTTTTATTAACTATTTTTAAAATTTGAGTATAGTTGGTTTACAGTGTTGTGTTACTTTCAGGTTTACAGCAAAGTGAGTCAGTTATACATATACATATATCCACTCTTTTTTAGATTCTATTCCCATATAGTTCATTACAGAGTAATGAATAGAGTTCCCTGTGCTATCCAGTAGGTTTTTATTAGTTATCTATTTTACATATAGTAGTGAGCATATGTCAATCCCAATCTCCCAGTGTATCCCTGCCCCCCTTTCCCTCTTGGTAGGCATAAGTTTGTTGTCTACATCTCTGTCTCGATTTCTGTTTTGTACATAGGTTCATTTGTACCATTTTTTTATATTCTACATGTAAGTGATATTATATGATATTTGTCTTTCTCTGTCTTTGTCTTTCTCAGTATGACAATCTCTAGGTCCTTCCATGCTGCTGCAAGTGACATTATTTTGGTGTTTTTTAATGTCTGAGTAATATTCCATTGTATATATGTACCACATCTTCTTTATCCATTCCTCTGTCAATGGACATTTTGGTTGCTTCCATGTCCTGGCTATTGTAAATAGTGCTTCAATGAATATTGGGGTTCATGTATTCTTTCAAATTATGGTTTTCTCTGCATATATGCCCAGGATTGGGATTGCTGAATCATATGGTAGCTCTATTTTTAGTTTTTTAAGGAATCTCCTTACTGTTCTCCATAATGGCTGTACCGATTTAGAATACATCTTTTTTTTTAATTGATAAAACCTAACTAATTATGAGCCATTGGAATTTTAGACATATTAGTAAAAAAATAAAGCTTATCAATTTTCAAATCGAATTAGGTAATGGAAGTGAAATTAATTTACACAACTTAAAATGCTGTTTATTTGGTAGGGTATATACATGCATATACAGACATATGCATGTATTTATTTGTAAATTATATGCATATATAAATATATGGCAATTAATTTAAAAACTATTTTGAGGGTCATCTGTGTAGTAATGTCTGCATTCATTCCTATTTCTTCATTTCTGTTTTCTCTGCCTTCCTACTTCTAAATAACATAACTTTATGGTAATTGTAAAAATTTCCCAATTAGAATTCTAGAAATTGAGTTTTGATACACTAATCATGATAAGTGTAGGAAGCTGTTCCTTTTCCTTAACAGGTGATTTTTGTTTAATCATTGGAATTTGAATAATGTTGTAATAGAAGCAGAGTTTTTAGGGAGAGTGATAATACTACAACCTGCTTTGTTCAGGTGAAAATATGTAAAGAGCTCAGTATTGGCCTGTCTACACGCCATTATTAATAAGAATGCCTGGGGAAACTAAGTGAAGCTAATAAATTTTACATTTATTAGTTTTATTTTTAAAGAAGGGAGCTAATTAGAAAAAATTCAGGAATAAGACTTAAGGAAAACATGAATGTAACAAAGCAACACTAGAAAATACACACTAGCAGGTGAAAACACTCAAGGAGTTAAAAATAATTAAAGGTGACAAATCTTAAGGATGTGACTTTTAACTCAGGGTTTGAGTCTAAGAATATCTTCTAATTTATTTTAATAATGACTGAACCATGTTTTCCAAAGTATCACAAGCTCTTTGTAAGTAAACAACCTGTTTTTTTCATTGACGTATAGTTGATTTAGAATATTATATAACTTACAGGTGAACAATGTACAACAAATGTGCCTGTTGGCCATCTGCATGTCCTCTTTGGAAAATGTCTATTCAGGACTTCTGCCCATTTTTTAATCTAGTTGTTTGTTTTTGTGAAGTTGAGTTGTTTGAGCTGTTCATATATTTTGCATATTAACCCCTTATTGTTCATATCATTTGCAAATATTTTCTCCCATTTAGTAGGTTGTGTTTTCATTTTGTTCCTGGTTTCCTTTGCTGCGCAAAAGCTTTTAAGTTCAATAAGGTCCTATTTGTTTAATTTTGTTTTCATTTCCTTTGCTTTTGGAGACATATCCAAAAAATATTTTCTTGATTTATGTCAAAAAGTCTCCTTCCTATGTTATTCTCTAGGAGTGTTATGGTTCCTGGTCTTACATTTAGGTCTTTAATCTATTTTGAGTTTATTTTTGTATATAGTATTAGAGAATGTTCTGATTTCATTCTTTTACATAAAGCTGTCCAGTTTTCCCAGCACCGCTTATTGAAGAGATGGTTTTTCTCCATTGTATATCTTTGCCTCCTTTGTCATAGATTAATTGACCAAGAGTGTGTGGGTTTATTTCTGGGCTCTCTATCCTGTTCCATTGATCTATGTGTCTGGTTTTGTGCCAGTACCATTCTGTTTTGATTACTGAGACTTTGTAGTGTAGTCTGAAGTCAGGGAGCACGATTCCTCCAGCTCTGTTTTTCTTTCACAAGATTGTTTTGGCTATTCAGTATCTTTTGTGTTTCTGTACAAATTTTAAAATTGTTAGTTTTCATTCTGTGAAAAATGCCATTGGTAATTTTATAGGGATTACAATGAATTTGTAGATTGCCTTGGGCAGTATGGTCATTTTAACAATAATAATTCTTCTAATCCAAGAATTTGGTATATGCTTCCATCTGTTAAACAACCTTAATTTTAATGTGAAATTAATTAATAGAAAATATTGATAAAATAAAACCAAAAAACCCATATTAATCTTAGTTATAATTTCCTATCGTATGTGTATATTTTAAATGTAATAGGTGAGAAAGCATTATAACCATTATAAATATAATTGTTATTTGGATCTTCCAAAATAACTGTAATAACTTTAGATTTGCTCTTAAATTAGTCCTTTATGAAAGATGCAGTGCATGGTTCTCACAACATGAAATATTTTTAAAGGCATAGAATTTGAAGAGAATATCTATGTTTCAATTTTTTATCTCCCTTTTTCTTGTACCTAAATTACCAAATATATTAAAATCTGTACTTCCCTGACTCTTGTTTTAAAGCCAACAAAACTCTTCATTATTTTGAAAGACTAACAATGTCCCAAATAGATTTATTATTAATTCAGTGTAGAGCATTACTCTATGTGCCATGTTCAGCACTCCCAATTTCAATTTATTTCCTCACCTCAGGGTAACCTCAGATCTTTGATTAATGTCATTTGATAACAGAGTGCAATTCTGTGTGACATATTTTCAATTGCCAGAGAAAATGCTTTGATGAACACCTTTAAAATGGAATAAATTTCTTATGCACTAAAACAAATACCCTCATACACTCTGCAACTACAGTGAACACTTTTCAGGGGTACAAATGTCAACAAAATTTTCAAAAGACAATGAAAATGTTCCAGCAGTAGTGTTTTTCTCTCTATCCAAATCACCAGAATTATTATTACTGGTTCCCACTGAAACCACCTTTCCTGAAGTTACCAGGGATGCAGGTACAATGATATACAGGTGCAAACAATTGGCCCAGTTCTTCAATCATGAATATTGTGAAGATATCAGAGAGGCCTCTAAATAAACAGAAGGCAGATTCTTCTTCCATGGATTGAAAAAATCCCCTTAATCTAGACCATTAAATTAGAGCACTTTGATATTTAGAGCTAATTATGACAGAGAAATGATTATTCCTTAACTATGAGAGTTGTTTATCAAAATTAAATTGCAAATCACTAAAATACTGATCTCTCCTGCAAAACAATTCAGAGTGTTTTTATACAGGCATGTTTAAAGCGATATTCAAATGATCAAGAAAATGGCCTTCAACATATTTCCCTCTGATTTCATAGTCAAGGCCATGCTCTGTGGAATTCGGGCTTTTTTTTTTAAAAGGAGATATGATCGTTGTCCTCAAACAGTACAAAACAGCCATAGTGTAATACAAAGTAAGAATAAGAAATCTGTTTCAAATCCTAATACCACACTGTTTGTGTGGGTGCTCTACTCCTGACTTAAATTTATATTAATAGGATTTAATCTGGTGCTGGACAAGAGCTGATGTACAGTATTTGTGTTTGGGTCTATATATATTGCCTTATTTCTCAAAAGAATTTTGAATGATTTTTTTCTTCCATCAAATATTTTTTTAACATCCTTATTTATTGGAGCATAATTGCTTTACAATGTTCTGTTAGTTTCTGCTGTATAACAAAGTGAATCAGCTATAAATATACATATATCCCCATATCCCCTCCCTCTTGCATCTCCCTCCCACCCTCCCTATCCCACCCCTGTAGGTGGTCGCAAAGCACTGAGCTGATCTCCCTGTGCTATGCAGCTGCTGCCCACTAGCTATCTATTTTACACTGGTAGTGTATATAAGTCCATGTCAATCTCTCACTTTGTCCCAGCTTACCCTTCCCCCTCCCCATGTCCTCAAGTCCATTCTCTACGTCTGCCTCTTTATTCCTGTCCTGCCCCTAGGTTCATCAAAACCATTTCTTTTTTAGATTCCATATATATGTGTTAGCATATGGTATCTGTTTTTCTCTTTTTGACTTACTTCACTCTGACAGACTCTAGGTCCATCCACCTCACTGCTAATAACTCAAATTCTTTTCTTTTTATGGCTGAGTAATATTCCATTGTATATATGTGCCACATCTTCTTTATCCATTCATCTTTTGATGGACACTTAGGTTACTTCCATGTCCTGGCTATTGTAAGTAGTGCTGCAGTGAACATTGTGGTACATGACTCTTTTTGAATTATGGTTTTCTCAGGGTATATGCCCAGTAGTGGGATTGCTGAGTCATATGGTAGTTCTATTTTTAGTTTTTAAAGGAACTTCCATACTGTTGTCCATAGTGGCTGTATCAATTTACATTCCCACCAACAGTGCAAGAGGGTTCCCTTTCTCCACACCCTCTCCAGCATTTATTGTTTGTAGATTTTTTGTTGCTGGCCATTCTGAACTGTGTGAGGTAATACCTCACTGTAGTTTGATTTGCATTTCTCTAATGATTAATGATGTTGAACATTCTTTCATGTGTTTGTTGGCAATCTGTATATCTTCTTTGGAGAAATGTCTATTTAGGTCTTCTGCCCATTTTTGGATCACATATGGTCACCTTATCTTTGATAAAGGAGGGAAGGATATACAGTGGAGAAAAGATAGCCTCTTCAATAAGTGGTTCTGGGAAAACTGGACAGCTACATGTAAAAGTAGGAAATTAGAACACTCCCTAACCCCACACACAAGAATAAACTCAAAATGGGTTAAAGACCTAAATGTAAGGCCAGACACTATCACACTCTTAGAGGAAAACATAGGCAGAACACTCTATGACATAAATCACAGCAAGATCCTTTTTGACCCATCTCCTAGAGAAATGGAAATAAAAACAAAAATAAACAAATGGGACCTAATGAAACTTAAAAGCTTTTGCACAGCAAAGGAAAAGCTTTTAAGTTTCATTAGGTCCCATTTGTTTATTTTTGTTTTTATTTCCATTTCTCTAGGAGGTGGGTCAAAAAGGATCTTGCTGTGATTTATGTCATAGAGTGTTCTGCCTATATTTTCCTCTAAGAGTTTTATAGTGTCTGGCCTTACATTTAGTTCTTTAATCCATTTTGAGTTTATTTTTGTGTATGGTGTTAGGGAGTGTTCTAATTTCATTCTTTTATATGTACCTTTCCAGTTTTCCCAACACAACTTATTGAAGAGGCTGTTTTTTCTCCATTGTATGTTCTTGCCTCCTTTATCAAAGATAAGGTGACCATAAGCACATGAGTCTATCTGTGGGCTTTCTATCCTGTGCATTGATCTATAATTCTGTTTTTGTCTCTTGATTACTGTAGCTTTGTAGTATAGTCTGAAGTCAGGGAGCCCAGCTTCGTTTTTCTTTCTCAAGATTGCTTTGGCTATTTGGGGTCTTTTGTGCTTCCACACAAATTGTGAAATTTTTTGTTCTAGTTCTGTGAAAAATGCCATTGGTAGTTTGATAGGGATTGCATTGAATCTGTAGATTGATTTGGGTAGTATAGTCATTTTCACAATGTTGATTCTTCCAATCCAAGTACATGGTATATCTCTCCATCTGTTTGTATGATCTTTAATTTCTTTCATCAGTGTCTTATAGTCTTCTGCATACAGGTCTTTAGTCTCCATAGGTAGGTTTATCCCTAGGTATTTTATTCTTTTAGTTGCAATGGTAAATGGGAGAGTTTCCTTAATTTCTCTTTCAGATTTTCTATCATTAGTGTGCAAGAATGCAAGAGGTTTCTGTGCAATAATTTTGTATCCTGCTACATAACCAAATTCATTGATTACCTTACCTCTAGTAGTTTTCTGGTAGCATCTTTAGGTTTCTCTAAGTATAGTATCATGTCATCAGCAAACAGTGACAGTTTTACTTCTTTTTCAATTTGGATTCCTTTTATTTCATTTTCTTCTCTGATTGCCATGGCTAAATTTTCCAAAACTATGTTGAATACTAGTGACGACAGTGGGCAACCTTGTCTTGTTCCTGATCTTAGAGGAAATGCTTTCAGTTTTTCACCATTGAGAACGATGTTGGCTGTGGTTTTGTCATATATGACCTTTATTTTGTTCAGGTAGGTTCCCTCTATGCCCACTTTCTGGAGAGTTTTTATCATACATGGGTGTTGAATTTTGTTGAAAGCTTTTTTGCATGGGTTGAGATGATCATATGGTTTTTATTCTTCAGTTTGTTAATATGGTTTATTACATTGATTAAATTGTGTACATTGAAGAATCCTTGCATTCCTGGGATAAACCCCACTTGATCGTGGTGTATGATTCTTTTAATGTGCTGTGGGATTCTGTTTGCTAGTATTTTGTTGAGGAGTTTTGCATCTATGTTCATCAGTGATATTGGCCTGTAGTTTTCTTTCTTTGTGACATCTTTGTCTGGTTTTGGTATCAGCGTGATGGTGGCCTCATAGAATGAGTTTGGGAGTGTTCCTCCCTCTGCTATATTTTGGAAGAGTTTGAGAAGGATAGGCGTTAGCTCTTCTCTAAATGTTTGATAGAATTTTCCTGTGAAGCCATCTGGTCCTGGGCTTTTGTTTGGAAGATTTTTATTCACAGTTTCAATTTCAGTGCTTGTGATTGGTCTGCTTATATTTTCTATTTCTTCCTGGTTCAGTCTGGGGAGGTTGTGCTTTTCTAAGAATTTGTCCATTTTCTTCCAGGTTGTCCATTTTATTGTCATATAGTTGCTTGTAGTAATCTCTCATGATCCTTTGTATTTCTGCAGTGTCAGTTGTTACTTCTCATTCTTCATTTCTAATTATGTTGATCTGAGTCTTCTCCCGTTTCTTCTTGATGAGTCTGCTAATGGTTTATCAGTTTTGTTTATCTTTTCAAAGAAAAAACCAGTTTTAGTTTTATTGAACTCTGCTATTGTTTTCTTCATTTCTTTTTCATTTATTTCTAATCTGATTTTTATGATTTCTTTCCTTCTGCTAACTTTGGGTTTTTTTGTTCTTCTTTATCTAATTGCTTTAAGTATAAGATTAGGTTGTTTTTTGAGATTTTTCTTGCTTGTTGAGGTAAGATTGTATTGCTATAAATTTCCCTTTTAGAACTGCTTTTGCTTCATGCCATAGGTTTTCGGTTGTTGTGTTTTCATTGTTATTTGTTTCTAGGTATTTTTTTATTTCCTCTTTGATTTTTTCAGTGGTCTCTTGGTTATTTAGTAGCATATTGTTTAGCCTCCATGTGTTTGTATATTTTACATTTTTTTTTCCTGTAATTGATATCTAGTCTCATAGCATTGTGGTCAGAAAAGACACTTGATACAATTTAAATTTTCTTAAGTTTACCAAGGCTTGATTTGTGACCCAAGATATGATCTATCCTGGAGAATGTTCCATGAGATTTGAGAAGAAAGTGTATTCTGTTTTTTTGGATGGAATGTTCTATAGCTATGAATTCAGTCCATCTTGTCTACTGTGTCATTTAAAGCTTGTGTTTCCTTATTTATTTTCAGTTTGGATGATCTGTCCATTGGTGAAAGTGGGGTGTTAAAGTCCCCTTCTATGATTGTGTTACTGTTGATTTCCCCTTTTATGGCTGTTAGCATTTGCCTTATGTATTGAGGTGCTCCTATGTTGGGTGCATAAATATTTACAATTGTTATATCTTCTTCTTGGATTGATCCCTTGATCATTATGTAGTGTCCTTCTTTGTCTCTTGTAATAGTCTTTATTTTAAAGTCTATTTTATCTGATATGAGAATTGCTACTCCAGCCAGTCTGTGTCTTTTGGCTGGAGCATTTAATCCATTTACATTTAAGGTAATTATCAATATGTATGTCTATTACCATTTTAATAATTGTTTTGCATTTGTTAATTGCAGTTCTTTTCCTTCTCTTGTGTTTCCTGCCTAGAGACATTCCTTAAACATTTGTTTTAAAGCTGCTTTGCTGGTGTTGAATCCTGTTAAGTTTTGCTTGTCTGTAAAGGTGTAATTTCTCCATCGAATATGAATGAAATCCTTGCTGGGTAGAGTAATCTTGGTTGTAGGTTTTTCCATTTCATCACTTTAAGTATGTCCTGACACTCCCTTCTGGCTTGCAGAGTTTCTGCTGAATGATCAGCTGTTACCCTTATGGGGATTCCCTTGTATATTATTTGTTGCGTTTCCTTTGCTACTTTCAATATTTTTTCTTTTGATTTAATTTTTGATAGTCTGATTAATAGGTGTCTTGGCGTATTTTTCCTTGGATTTATCCTGTTAGTGACTCTCTGCCCTTCCTCGACTTGACTGACTATTTTGTGTCCCATGTTCAGGAAGTTTTCAACTCTAATCACTTCAAATATTTTCTCAGTGCCTTTCTTTTTCTCTTCTCCCTCTCAGACCCTTATAATGCGAATGTTGGTGTGTTTAATGTTGTCCCAGAAGTCTCTGAGACTCTCCTCAATTCTTTTCAGTCTATTTTCTTTATTCTGTTCTGCAGTAGTTATTTCCACTATTTTATCTTCCAGGTCACTTATCCGTTCGTCTGCCACAGTTATTCTGCTATTGATTCCTTCTACAGAATTTTTAATTTCATTTATTGTGTTGTTCATCGTTTTTTGTTTGCTCTTTAGTTCTTCTAGGTCCTTTTTAAACTTTTCTTGTATTTTCTCCATTCTATTTCCAAGTTTGTGGATCATCTTTAATATCATTACTGTGAATTCTTTTTCAGGTAGGCTGCCTATTTCCTCTTCATTTGTTTGGTCTGTTGGGCCTTTACCTTGCTCCTTCATCTGCTGTGTATTTCTCTGTCTTCTCATTTTGT
>NC_041220.1:47054963-47071764 GCF_002837175.3 Physeter macrocephalus | reverse complement strand
TGAAATCCTTGCTGGGTAGAGTAATCTTGGTTGTAGGTTTTTCCATTTCATCACTTTAAGTATGTCCTGACACTCCCTTCTGGCTTGCAGAGTTTCTGCTGAATGATCAGCTGTTACCCTTATGGGGATTCCCTTGTATATTATTTGTTGCGTTTCCTTTGCTACTTTCAATATTTTTTCTTTTGATTTAATTTTTGATAGTCTGATTAATAGGTGTCTTGGCGTATTTTTCCTTGGATTTATCCTGTTAGTGACTCTCTGCCCTTCCTCGACTTGACTGACTATTTTGTGTCCCATGTTCAGGAAGTTTTCAACTCTAATCACTTCAAATATTTTCTCAGTGCCTTTCTTTTTCTCTTCTCCCTCTCAGACCCTTATAATGCGAATGTTGGTGTGTTTAATGTTGTCCCAGAAGTCTCTGAGACTCTCCTCAATTCTTTTCAGTCTATTTTCTTTATTCTGTTCTGCAGTAGTTATTTCCACTATTTTATCTTCCAGGTCACTTATCCGTTCGTCTGCCACAGTTATTCTGCTATTGATTCCTTCTACAGAATTTTTAATTTCATTTATTGTGTTGTTCATCGTTTTTTGTTTGCTCTTTAGTTCTTCTAGGTCCTTGTTAAACATTTCTTGTGTTTTCTTCATTTTGTTTCCACGATTTTGGATCATCTTTCCTATCATTATTCTGAATTCTTTTTCCAGTAGACTGCCTATTTCCTCTTCATTTGTTTAGTCTGGTGGGTTTTTACCTTGCTCCTTCATCTGCTGCATATTTCTTTGTCTTCTCATTTTGTTTAACTCACTGTGTTTGGTTTCTCCTTTTCTCAGGCTGCTGGTTCATAGTTCCCATTTTTTTTGGTGTCTGCCCCCAGTTGGTGAGGTTGGTTCAGTGGCTGTGTAGGCTTCTTGGTGAAAGGGACTGTTGCCTGTGTTCTGGTGGGTGGGGATGGATCTTGTCTCTCTAGTGGGCAGGGCTGCGTCCGGTGGTGTTTGGTGGTGTCTGTGAATTTAGTATGATTTTAGACAGCCTCTCTGCTAATGGGTGGGGTTGTGTTCCTGTCTTGCTAGTTGTTTGTCATGGGGCATCCAGCACTGCAACTTGCTGCCCGTTGGGTGGAGGTGGGTCTTATTGTTGAAATGGAAGTCTCTGGGAGAGCTTTCACTGATTGATATCATGTGCACCCAGGAAGTCGCTGGTGGTCCACTATCCTGAACTCGGCTCTCCCACCTCAGAGGCTCAGGCCTGACACCAGGGTGGAACACCAAGACCCTGTCAGCCACACGGCTCAGATGAAAATGGAGAAAAAAAGGAAAGAAAATATAAATTAAAAAATTAATAAAATTTAAAAAAATTTTTAAAAAGAAGAGAGCAACCAAACCAATAAAATCCACCAATGATAACAAGCACTAAAACTAAACTAATATAAACATAAAAATCAGAAACAGTCAGTTGCAGACAGCAAACCTCATGGCTACAGTTGCTCCCAAAGTCCACTGCTTCAATTTTGGGATGATTCGCTGTCTATTCAGGTATTCTACAGATGCAGGGTACATCAAGTTGATTGTGGAACTTTAATCCACTGCTTCTGAGGCTGCTGGGAGTGATTTCCCTTTCTCTTCTTTGTTTGCACAGCTCCTGGGGTTCAGCTTTGGATTTGGACCCGCCTCTGCATGTAGGTCGCCTGAGGGCATCTTTTCTTTTCATGGGGCATCCAGCACTGCAACTTGCTGCCCGTTGGGTGGAGGTGGGTCTTATTGTTGAAATGGAAGTCTCTGGGAGAGCTTTCACTGATTGATATCATGTGCACCCAGGAAGTCGCTGGTGGTCCACTATCCTGAACTCGGCTCTCCCACCTCAGAGGCTCAGGCCTGACACCAGGGTGGAACACCAAGACCCTGTCAGCCACACGGCTCAGATGAAAATGGAGAAAAAAAGGAAAGAAAATATAAATTAAAAAATTAATAAAATTTAAAAAAAATTTTAAAAAGAAGAGAGCAACCAAACCAATAAAATCCACCAATGATAACAAGCACTAAAACTAAACTAATATAAACATAAAAATCAGAAACAGTCAGTTGCAGACAGCAAACCTCATGGCTACAGTTGCTCCCAAAGTCCACTGCTTCAATTTTGGGATGATTCGCTGTCTATTCAGGTATTCTACAGATGCAGGGTACATCAAGTTGATTGTGGAACTTTAATCCACTGCTTCTGAGGCTGCTGGGAGTGATTTCCCTTTCTCTTCTTTGTTTGCACAGCTCCTGGGGTTCAGCTTTGGTTTGGCCCCACCTCTGCTTATAGGTTGCCTGAGGGCATCTGCTCCCCACCCAGACAAGAGGGGTTAAAGCAGCGGCTTATTAGGGCACTCTTGCTCACTTAAGCTGGGGTAGAGGGTGGGGTATGGTAGTCATAAGTGGAATGCAGTACGGGCCTCTGGTGGCAGAGGCCGGCATGATGTTGCAAGAGCCTAAGGCACACCATGTGTTCTCCTGGGGTAGTTGTCCCTGGATCTTGGGACCCTGGCTGTGGCGGGCTGCACAGGCTTCCGGGGGAGTTGGGGGAAGGTGTGGATAGAGACCTGTGCTTGCACACAAGATTCTTGGTGGCAGCAGCATCAGTTTTAGCAGTTCATGTCCGTCTCTGGGGTCCAAGCTGTTAGCCATGGCTCATACCCTTCTCTGGAGCTCACTTAGGCAGTGCTCTGCCTTCTGTGAGTATGCTGGTAGGAACCCCCTCTCCTCACGCATCCAAAAACAATCATCTCTTGCCCTTTCCACAGGTCCAGACTTTTTCCCGGACTCCCTCCCGGCTAGCTGTGGTGCACTAGCCCCCTCAGGCTGTCTTCACGCAGCCAACCCCTGTCTTCTTCCTGGGATCTGACCTCTGAGGCCTGAGCCTCAGCTCCCAGCCCCCACCTGACCTGGCGAGTGAGCAGACAAGCCTCTCAGGTTGGTGAGTGCTGGTTGGCACTGATCCTCTGTGTGGGAATCTCTCCGCTTTGCCCTCTGCACCTCTGTTGCTGCGCTATCCTCTGTGGCTCCGAAGCTTCCTCCTGCCCTTCCCCTGTCTCTGCCAGGGAAGGGGCTTCTTAGTGTGTGGATACTTTTGTTCCTTCACAGCTCCCTCACAGATGTGCAGGTCCCGTCCTTATTCTTTTGTCTCTATTTTTTCTTTTTTCTTTTGCCCTACCCAGGTATGTGGAGAGTTTCTTGCCTTTTGGGAAGTCTGAGGTATTCTGCCAGCATTCAGTAGGTGTTCTGTAGGGGTTGTTCCACATGTAGATGTATTTTGGATGTATTTGTGGGGAGGAAGGTGATCTCCATGTTTTACTCCTCCACCATCTTGAAGGTCTCCCCCTCAAATATTAACATGGTAGCAATATTAAGTTTCTTCTTGGAATTTTAGGGATTATGCTTCTTTCACCTTGTTTATTGGGATCCAAAAGTTCATTATACGTTCTTACATAAATAAAGACAATTTGTATACAGAACATACCATCTAAACTTAGCATATATGTATGTGTTTATTTTTGCATAAATATATTTTTAATTTATTTAATGAGAACTTGTTTGTATCTAATGAATACTTATGATTTTCTGAGCACTATTATTATAAGTGTAATTTGTTAAGATGGCTCATGACAGCTCTATGAGGTAAGTGCTATCATCATCATTACCCCAGTTCTCTATATGAGAAAA
Organism: Physeter macrocephalus; assembly: GCF_002837175.3. Taxonomy (NCBI): domain Eukaryota; kingdom Metazoa; phylum Chordata; class Mammalia; order Artiodactyla; family Physeteridae; genus Physeter; species Physeter macrocephalus. Next base: position 47,068,065 of record NC_041220.1, on the reverse strand, counting down.
ATGAGGCATAATGAGATTAGTTATTTTGCTAAGGTCACAAAGTTAGGCAGTTACAGAATTAGAACACAGGGTACCTACCTTTAAAGCTTACTAAATTCATGGAAATTCTGCAAAATTACTGACTTTATTTTGTGAGTTGTACCTAAGGGCTTGTCTTCCATACCTTTAATTCATGGTATTTTATACTTTTTTTTTTTTTTGGTTTGTTTGTTTATTCACCTCTTCCTTTGGCATCACACTTTTTCTTTTTTGCTAAAATTTCTCTCTTCATTAAGAAAGCTATCGGTTTCCAAATACTAGGATGCATATTTGTGACTGAGCTTTGTGTTTCATTGTGAAAGCTTCTACAGTGCTGTTTGTTCTTGGCATTTTGTCACATGTCTGTTGATAGACGTTCCAAAGTTCTTTGGGAAATGTGGGTTGAATTCTGCACCTTTCAGGTCCCCAGCCTCTTTCTTCTGCAGTGTAGTGTATTTCAAAATACGAAAACAACTCTTGGGGCAAATCATTGTCATCTGTCTGCTGCATAAATGCGAATGCATTTCACAAGTTGGAATCAAACTGTCTAAACAAAATCCGTCAAACAGTTATTTTATCTTTCATGGTAGAATTGCTTAATGGACAAATGGTTATGCAGCAAAGATGTTTATGGCAAAGAAGTTTATGTTAAAAACATTGGACATGAAAATTCCCATGGCCAGTCTAGCAGAAATTCCTGGGTTCCATATTAAAAAATAAAAATCACTATGCATAACTCCACTGCTACCATTGTTGTAAGCCACCATTCTCTTTCAGCTGGATTATTGTGGTTGCCTTCTAACGTCTCCTCCATGCCTCCAGTCCTGCCCCCCACAGTCTACTCTCCACATAAAAAACTGAGTGATTTTTTTAAAAACATATTGTCAGTCACATCACTATTATGCTCATAATTCTGCTATGGATCCCTAGCTCAATCAGATTTAAAGTAGGAGTTTTTAAATGGAGTGTGTAGCCCTACAGGAACTCTCCCTGTAGTTCTCTTGTGAAAGGAACTTTCTTGCTTTCCTCAGTCACCATCTCCAGCCCCCTTGCTCCTTTACTCCAGGCAATCTGTCCTCTTTGTGGTTTGGCTCAGTAGACACAGAAAATGCAAAACACTCTTATAGTTCTTCTTCCAGGGACTTCACCAAAGGGCTCCATCAGTTACTTTAGTTATCTGTGGAAATGTCACCTAATCAGGGAGGCTTTCACTGTGTATTCCTATAAAAGAGCAACTCCATTGCCACTCTCATACTTACTGCCCCTCTTTTTTTCTGCTTTGCTTCTATTCATTCTACTTAGCAGCTTCTTTAGTATATTGTCCGTATATTTGTTTGTTATCATTCTCCTCCCTAGAATGAAATCCACAGATCACAAGGGGAAGAATTTTGTCAACTCTAGGCACTGCTGTATTTATCATGGGTGCCCCAAACAGTGCCTGATACCTAGTAGGCACTCAATAAATATTGGATTAATACATGGATTAATGAAGGAAGAGGAAGAGAATACGAGAGGAATAGAAAATGGAAGGTAGAAAAAAAATACCACAGGTAAGTAACTATCAGCAAATGGTCTCTAGGATCTGTTAGGTACCAGTGAAAAAATGAGAAGCTCCAGTATTTACTCTGTCTTTTCTCTATACTTCCAGAATTGTAGACCAAGTTTGAAAATACTGATTTATTGCCCAACTTTTTATTTCAACCATTTCATAAATTAGGTATACTTTTTGGTGTCTCTGCTAAATTACTGCCTGTTTTGTGATAAGATTTGTCAATATTATATTTATAATAAACTATCATAACCTATCTTTCATCCAGTATTTGCATTAGGCCTAACCTAAGGAGAAAGAGTAAAACAGGGAATACTTTTCATCACACACAACTTTTTCTATCTGTAACTTTCTCTGGTGTTACTTTCCTTTGCATCTACTCTTCATGCCCACTGACTCTATTTTGAGAATTTTCTCTCAGGTCTTCTCTGCATATCCGACAATCTGTGATGAGAATATTGACACTTTAATGTGAAGTTTTATCAACACCTCTTTTCTTTCAGATGTTATTTAATTTTAAAACTTATTTGGTATATTCATCTCAAGCATCCTATTTAAAATTTTTCTCTAAGGTCTACATATATTCAGATATTTTTTCATGCATCTGTATCATAGGCCCCAGAAGAGGGATACATGCAAACACTCAAAACATAGTCTCTCCCATACTGGAATCTGCAAGTCTCCTGAGAGCACAAACCTTTCTCATTCACTTTTAGATCACACACTTTGAGGATTTCAAGTAGATTGAACATTTAATAAAATTTTATTGAATAAAAATATGTACAATTTCTAGTGGAACAAACAGTAGAAAACTGCTTTTTAAAATAATGTTCATGGCCATGGATTTTGTAAGGTTGCTATTTTATGTCTATTTATATTTTCTCATTGTCTGTTTTTGTTTGCCATTATAGAAGTTTGTAGCTTATTTATTTAGACCAACTTAAATTTTCTGCTCTTGTAACACATCCATGAGAAAATTTTCTTGTTGATATCAAATATATCCAAATTTCATATATATTATTCATTTTTAGCATATTTATCTAATAAAATGAGAATTATACCCATGCTAAAGTATACAGTTTATTATTCATAGTAAAAAATAGGATGGAGAAAATATTTTCTGTGTCCTCTATCCTTGAATATTTTAAAGCAAATGTCCTCTTTCTTAAAGATTTCTTAAGGATTGTGGAAAATATGTCAACTTCTTTTAGCAAGAGTTCTGATAGGTGAGGTTCTGCATTGCTGATATGAAGCTGCTCTGAGTTGCATCCAAAGACCACATAAATTCCATATCTTATTAAATTCATCATTAAAATGTTGTTGATTCTCCTGTCAGCTTCCCAAAGAAGTCTTCTGAACACATTCTTCTAGAGAGTTTTGATTATTTATTAAATCATTTAGCATCAGCAAACAAAAAATCCAGTTTATGTTCAGTAGATCATAGGATGAAAGCTACAGTTGAGAGAAATAATTTTCAAGAAATAAAGAAACAAAAATCCCTTTTAATAAAAGGACAGCTTGCATGAATATACTCGTTTAAAACATGTGTAATTGAGTATACTTTCAAATTGCAGAATGTTTTGCTAGAGTAAAAAGAAAAATGATGATATTAAGAGCTACCAGCCATAACTGTTTTCCACCATTTGTTTTGGTAATGGATCTACCTGTTACTGACTTCTAATCCCTGTCTGTATGGGCTAATTATTTTGAAAAGGGAAAGGAAGAGAGAGGGAGGTACAAATAAGGTAAAGTCTGAAGGTCGATTTAGAACTCCTCAGAGGCTAATTAAAGAGCGTGGATAGTAGACACTTTGGCCTTTTCTGGTTGACCTCTCCTGTCTGGACACATGGAAGACTATTCTTCACAGTCTACTTGTAGTTAGGTGGTATGAGTCATTGTGGTCAATAGACATGAGCAGAAGGAATAGTTGTCACTTTGGGACTGGGACTGTGTAAACATCCTTCTGCAGTATTCTGAAAGCCACACTTTGTGATGAAGAAATCTCAATATGAAAATGAACTAGACCTCTCCAGATACCATTTAGTAGAAAACTACCCTGAAAAGTTATTGAACCTCATCAAACTTTGCACTAACAAGGCATAAGCTTTTCTTTTATTAAGCCACATATATTTCAGGGTAATTTGTTATTTCAGCTACATAGTCTTTATGTTACATAACATGACATAACCTAATCTTTTTGTTAATGACAACTATGTTTATTTTATCTGCCCTGAAGTTCAAAGTGCGCTGAGTTGGATATTTGGGCATACATCCTATGATACACATCTATTGAGCACCCCAGCATGTCCTTCTTGATTCACATAATGTTTATTGAGTTCCCTTTCTGCAGTGACATTCTACTAGCAATAGGAAAACAAAGTTTAGTGAGCTATAATAATCTAATAATGTAGAAAGATTATGAACAAGTAGTTACAATTCTGTAATATTAGTAGTAATGCCAATGCTCTGTTAAGAGTTAGAAACCAAGAGCTAAAGAATACTTGAGGAAAACATTACCTAAGTGATTCAGAAAAAATAGTCACAGAAGAAATATTGGAGATATACAATGTGAATGCTAAAAGCTATGAAGAAAGTTTCACTGCACAAAGGAGAAGGGCTTTCTGGATGGCAGAACTGCCATATTCAATAGTACAAGGCATGCATTTGACCCATAGTTAATGGAAGCTAGTTGCTAGCCTGTAGGTCAAGGTCATTAATGTATATAGATATATCCTGCGAACAGTGGAGAACCACTGACAAATTTTTAGGTCGGGCAAACACATAATTATATATATATTTTCAAATATTTTGGAAACCATGTAGAGGATGGACAAAAGAGGGAGGACTTGGAGGCAGGAAGATTAATTTGGTTATTGAAATACAGATGAGAATAATTCAAATCTCTACAATAGTGGTAGTGCACATAAAGAGAATGATGTACATTTTAGAGCCATTGGTAGCTGGGAGCACTTGTTATATTGAGGGATGTAAATGACATAGGAGGAAGAAGAGATAGTGATTATAGTGAAGTTTCCAGTTTATGTGACTGGGAAGAAAGTAATGCTATTAATACCAAGAAGAGCCAAAAGGAAGGAAATGTGGTAGGCAGAGTAATGTCCACATAAGATATCCATGTCCTAATCTCTAGAACCTGTAAATTTTACCTTATGTAAAAAAATAATTTGCAGATCTGTTTAAGTTCTGCATCATGAAATAGGGAGATTATCCAGGTAGACCTTATGTGTACTCACAAGTGTTTTATAAGATGGAAGCAGAGGGAGATTTCAGACAGAAGGGAGAAGGTAATGTGAACACGGAGTCAGAGATTGGAGTGAGGTGGCCATAAACCAAGGATGCCAGTAGAAGCTGAAAGCTGGAACATAGAAGAGGCAATAAATGGATTCTCCCCTGAAGTCTCCTGAGAAAGTACAGCTCTGGCAGTATATTGATTTCAGCCCAGTGAAACTGATTTCAGACTTCTGGTCTCCAGAACAATAAGAGAAGAAATTTCTGGTGGCTTAGGAGAGTAAGTTTGTGATAAAAAAAATTGTTGGGGGGGAGCAGCACCACGCAGCTTGAGGGATCTCAGGTCCCTGACCAGGGATGGAAGTGGGATTTCCATAGTGAGAGCTCCAAATCCTAACACTAGACCACTAGGGAACTCCTGGTTTGTGATAAATTTTTACAGCAGCAGTAGGAAACTAATACAAGAAGTTTATAGGATTAGCCTAGAATTCCTGGCTATGAGTACATGTGTGTTATATATTTGTATGTTCATGTATGGTTTTGAAGTATGTGTGTATATGCATATGTGTATGTGTAGGTACAGGTACATAAGAATTGATGGAAGTGTAGAAGAAGAGAAAGGCTAAAACTGAAATAAAATAAAACAAGCAAATTGGAAAACTTATGCTTCTTACTTCTCTCCACTGATACTGCAGTCAAGATACCAGATATGAAAATATCAGAGGAGGTTAAGAAGGAAAGGTTGTAGGCAGGCCAGGAGAATCATCCTGGCTGGTAGAGAAAGTGCTACAGGAAAGGCTAACATGGACTTTATGATTCCCTGCCTGGGACTGTGAACCTCAAACCCTGAGCCTCCCCACATTTCAAATTCCTGTACGCAAGCCCTACTTTTTCCACCATTTTTCCATTAATGACTTTCAAGAAAAAAGTGATAAAAGAAAAATTTCATGAAAATCACTTGAGGCCTCTAGGTAGAAAATAGTGGGAAATAAAAATGATATTTATGACAATGATGAAGTAGTGCTTCTGTATCCTCCTCCCTGTATGTCCAACCACTTGGAGAGAGTAGAGATCAGGACATTTACACAGGGCCATGCTCTGAATTGAGCAGAGAATGCTGTAGAATCCAGTAATACTTTGTGAATGCTCTTTGTATGAGTTTCTGTAATGAGTGGATAATAATTATAGTAAACAACAACTGAGTCAGACACCCTTTCAAGGGCTTTTCATGTGTCATCTGTTCATTCCTCATAATACAACCATGATAGAGGTTTTACCTGTAAGCGCATCTCCATTTTATAGATGGAGGATTGGAGGCCCAGAGAGATTAGTTCACAGCCAGTATCAATAGAGTCAGGAGTCAAACTGAGCCTACATTCTCAACCAACTGTTACAGATTTTACTCAAAGTCAGATGGCACTCAGATTCATTTCTAAGGCTCCTATTCAAATTTTCTAATTTTGGGGAGCAGTGTTAATGCTTAGGCAGTGTTTTTTTTTTTTTAATTTCAATTTAATTTTTATTTTATATTGGAGTATAGTTGATTTACAATGTTGTGTTAGTTTCAGGTATACAGCAAAGTGATCAGTTATCCATATACATATATCCATTCTTTTACAGATTCTTTTGCCGTATAGGTTACTACAGAATATTGAGTAGAGTTCCCTGTGCTATACAGTAGGTGTTTGTTGATTATCTATTTTATATATAGTAGTGTGTATATATTAATCCCAAACTCCTAATTTATCCTTCTGGCAGTGTTTTGAAGGTGATCTTTGATATATGTGTTACACTCAGCAGCAGCAGCAACAGCAATAACAATATGAAGTCAACCAGTTCTGGAAGCCCTCCTAAACATCTAAGGTTTCACTCATGGTTCCTGAGCTCAGGCTCTTCCAGAATTCAATTACTGAAACAGTTATAATGCACTTCTTCCTTCCAATTCCTCCTTCTGTCTCTCTCTTTTTTTTTTCTCTTGGCAACAGATTTTGATAATTGTCAAGCTACCCAATAAAACATTTATGCTGATAGACCTAATCAGAGCAAGTTTCTGATTAGGTTATGAACACATAGATGATAGTTGATAAGATAGAATGATTGGGAAATAAAATATTGTGGTTAAGTAGCAAATCATTTTTTGAAAGCCTTGTTGAAAATCACTCTAAACTTTCCAAGATACTTCTCTTTTTTGATGAAAAAATTTTTTATGTTTCATGGTTGCCACTTAAAATTGGCATTCACATTTGATATTGATGTTGATAAAGAAAACCTAACAACCGACACTAAATGTATAATGACCCCACAGTATAAACTGAATTTGCCATTGCAATTTTTAACATTGCCTTAAACAACTTATTTCTTATTTATATTTCTTTTGTCTAAATGCAAAAGATAAAATATAAAGTCAAAATACTTTATTGAGTTTTCTAATAAGTAGATTTTCAATTAATTTAAATTTAGGCCCCTAATAAAATTTTTCCATGTAACCTCTGAATGTTGGAAAAAAGAGTCATGTGGCAAAAATAAATTATTTCATCTTTTAGTTAAAACAATTGAAAACAGACTCTTTTCTTTAAAACTATTCATTTTCATTTCTATTATTGTAAAAGTAGGACACGCAAAAAAACAAATTCATTTCAAACACTTTCTGAAAGATGTGCAATTGAATATCTGTCTCCAGGACACAGGCCCAGTCTTCCTCTTTATGTACACAGTTTTGGACTGCTTCTGATTTTAGTACATCTGTTGGTTGCCTATATTAGGTTAATTTTAGGCTTATGCCATTATTTCTTTATTGATCAATTATAAGTGTTATCTGACTCTGTTTATTGGAGACTAACTTCAGTTAAACTCGTTCCTCTTTCCCCCCACTTTTCCATGTTTTATAATAAATATTGGTTCTATTGATTTTTATATAATTTTAAATAATGTACTTAAAACTCTATTTTTCCATCCATCAATCTCAAGAATCTCTTGACTTTCTTCCTCCCTCCCTTCCTTCTCTACTTTACATTTCTGTCAGCATATCATGTGCATTCTACAGACTTCATGATTACAAGTCTGTAATATTACAGACTTCCTTGGTTTTACTACAGCTCAACTCTGAAAATTTAAGGCTGAGACATAGTGTTTGCCATATTAAGGTTATGTCAGTATTATTTATTTCGGAACCAGGTAGAGCATCAGAGGAGTCATTGCTCCATGTCACTGAACTTTTGCAACTAGAAAGGGAAAACCTGAAGGTACCAAAACATTCTCTTTTTTTATACTTTAATTCATCATTTGAAGTCATTTCACATTTTAGTTTGCTTTGTACTATCTTTCTTACTTAGGCTCTATATTTTCTCTTGGATTTTCTACTTACCTTTCTGGTTGTTTTTCTTTTTTCTGTCCCAAGAACTATATGCCTTCTTCAAATCAGTAATGTCAACCTCTGATGGTTTCTTGAATGCTCTGATAAATAGTGACTCTTCCTTAAGCCTGCTGAATGGTTGCCACTCTGGGTATTTCTTGTCTGCTCCTTTCTGAAGTTCATGTCTGACACTTCCTTAGATGACTTTTTCTTTTTCCTTCAGAATGGATGCATGGGAGGTAAACCTTCTGCATCTTATTTTGCTCAATTTCTATAGATGAAATATATTGTCATTTAGCTTCCAGTGAGGCTGTGGAAAATCTGAAGTTTGTAATGATTCTCACTTCCTTGTAGAGGATTTGCTTTTTCTCTCTGGAAACTTAATCTGAGGGCATACGTCTGTATCTTTAGCTCTGAAAATTTCCTTTTCATTATTTTTTGGATAAATGCTTCCTCTCCTTTTTTTTCTCATTTTTTCTGGTATTTAAATATTTCACAATTCTTCCTGTGGAGGAATATGGAAATACGGATGAGCAATATTTTCTCTCAACATTTTCTATCTATTTGTCTTTATAGTTCTATGTTCTGAAATAATTCCTTACCTTCCATTCTGCATATTTTATTGGATTCAATTTTTAGTAGTCACATTTAAAATTTTATGTGTAATAAAGTGTTACCCAAATTCATAACAGGCTGTATATATTTCACTGAACCAATATCTTATCTAAAATCTATGAACATATTAATTAGAAGTAGTTTATTGTTTGTTTACACTCTGGTCTCTAACCTGAATCTTACTGCTTTTTTTTCAGTATTAGTTGTCTCATTTGTTCATCTTTCCCTTTCCCTTTTGAACTATTGAATTCCTAACATATTCACTGTTCCTTAATTGGTCATTGATGAACATAAAATAAAGGGTCAGGTTGATTGATTAAGTATGTGGCTGACAGGAGTTTCCTCTGATGTTATAAGCCTGTTCCTTTTTTTTTTTCCAATATTTATTTATTTGTTTGTTTGTTTTTTGGCTGTATTGGGTCTTAGTTGCAGCACCCAGGCTCCAGAGTGCAGGGGCTCTGTAGTTGTGGCATTCAGGCTCTCTAGTTGTGGCATGTGGGCTTAGTTGCCCCACGACATGTGGGATCTTTGTTCCCCAACCAGGGATCGAACATGTGTCCCCTATATTGCAAGATGGATTCTTAACCACTGGACCACCAGGGAAGTCCCTATAAGCCTGTTCCTTGAATAAGAAAAATGTTTGTGCTGTGTATATATATATGTGATATTTTGAGGTTTTACCATAGTATTTTCAGGACATGAGTATGAAGCAGGCATACAGGTAAAAATCCAGACACATTCAGATACAAAAACAAGGCCAGTCTGACTAATGTGAACAAACCCTCAGCCTGGGAGCCACGGATCTTCCTCAATCTATATCTGACATTGAGGCAAACAGCACTTCCTGATGCACAGGAATGGGGGTGGCCTGAACATGCACTTCTTTCAGATTGATTCTCCATCAATCATTGTGATTTCTGCCCTTCCTTCCACACCCTCTCTTCTTTAGCTCCTAACTCTAGGGAGCTGTACTGTGCAAAATCACTCCTAGCTCCACTGCAACTTTTTCTGTTGAATAAACTGAACACTAACTCCTTTTATTCTAATATAGCCATCAAGATGCTCCCATCAGTCTTCTGTCTTCCCGAAATTCGTTCTAATCTTTTGACTGCTGATGTTTCTCTGCTGCCATTCTCAAAACCTCTGTGGATTTATTCACTTTCATATTTCTTCTCTGAACACTCCATGGATTTTTGAGATACAGGAGAATTTAATAAATTTTCTTACTCTAATAACTGGAACCAGATATCCTATGAGAATTTCTAAATGTTATTTCATAAACAAAAGTGATTCACTTATTTAAAATCAATACCAAAGAAATATTCCCATATATGTATATATGTATATGTATATATATAAAGAGTTAAGTTCTTCTTTCTGCAGTATTTACACATATCTCCAAAGATAAACTAAATGAACAAGAAAGAATTCAAGGAAAAAACATTTTTATAGATTTGAAAACCAAAAAGCTTTATATAATATTTATTTTCAAAAACAAGTTAAAAAGTGATTGACAGATTGAGAAAACATAATTTCAATACATATAACTGAAAATAACTATGCCACGCATACCAATCTCTTAAAAATACTCATAATTTATTATATTTTTAAAAATGTTAGGGCTTCCCTGGTGGCGCAGTGGTTGAGAGCCCGCCTGCTGATGCAGGGGACACAGGTTCACGCCCCGGTCCGGGAGGATCCCATGTGCTGCAGGGCGGCTGGGCCCATGTGCCATGGCTGCTGAGCCTGTGTGTCCGGAGCCTGTGCTCCACAATGGGAGAGGCCACAGCAGTGAGAGGCCCATGTACCGCAAAAAAAAAAAAAAAAAAAAGGAAAAGAAAATGTTAAACATTATAACTGGAAAAAAAAGCAACAGGATATGAAGGGATAAGATTAAAAATGAAATGACTGATAAATATTTTTTAAAAAACTTTATGGGGAAAAATTAAAATTTTTAGCAGATGTAATACGACTATTTTGGATGCAAGTGCCAAAAACACAATTTGAACTAATTTAAGCAAAAAGGGAGTGTGCTAAAGGAATATTGATGTAGTTTACTTAATCAAAATAAGAGGTACAGGCCACAGTATGCTTCTGGGGATTCTAACTGACCCAGTGCTTCCAAGACATTTACTCTCTCTGAGTGATTCTCATATGTTCAACTCTCTGCTTAGATAGAGTCTTTTCTGATATAGAAAGTGAATATCTGCCTTATTTAGTGGCCCTAAATTCCCAGAGTTAAATCTATCTTATTTAGTGGCCCTATAGGAGAGATCCTGCTTGTTGGGGAGAACTCTGACGTACCTTGACACACATGCTTATCATAAACAAATAAATAAGTCTAGGGGTACTGATTGTACCACACTGGTTTCCATGTCATGGGGTGGTGACTGGGTTGGCTACCAACAAAAGAAGATGGAGATATTCTGCTTGCCAGATGAAACAAGAACTACAAAGCTACGTAATGAATTAAGAGGAGATTTTCCTAAAGGGAAGATATTGAAAAACTATGGAACAAAATGTTCTTAAATCCTATCTTGATAGTCTTCCACCCACAAGGATTTTGAGGATGTTGACCTACCAGGAAAAAAAATAAATAGGAAATAAAATATCCCCCACCCCTTTTTTATGGCAGGGTCACTGTTAACCATCACATGGGTTTAATGGACAAGTATAGATTAAAGAATGTGGCATTACCTAAACACTAATAAGGAACAGAATTTTTATGCCTTTCCAATCTCATTATGAAATTTTAACCAAAATCCCACATAGTGAGATCTACCAAGCACTTGGGTGGTCTTTAATAGAAAGAAAAGACCATACTACCCAAGACAATCTACAGATTCAATGCAATCCCTATCAAATTACCAATGGCATTTTTCACAGAACTAGAAAAAATAATTTTAAAATTTGTATGGACACACAAAAGATCCTGAATAGCCAAAAGAATCTTGAGAAAGAACAGAGCTGGAAGAATCATGTGCCCTGACCTCAGACTATATGACAAAGCTACAGTAATCAAAACAGTATGGTACTGGCACAAAAACAGACACATAGATCAATGGAACAGGTTAGAGACCCCAGAAATAAACTCACACACTTAAGGTCAATTAATCTTTGACAAAAGAGGCAAGAATATACAATGGAGAAAGACAGCCTCTTCAATAAGTGGTGCTGGGAAAACTGGACAGCTATATGTAAAATAATGAAATTAGAACATTTTTCAACACCATATACAAAAATAAACTCCAAATGGATTACACACCTAAATGTAAGACTGAATACTGTAAAAATCCTAGAGGAAAACTTAGGCAGAATACTCTTTGACATAAATCACAGCAACATTTCTTTTGGATCCATCTCTTAGAGTAATGGAAATGAAAACAAAGATAAACAAATGGGACCTAATTAAACTTAAAACCTTTTTCACAGCAAAGGAAACCATAAACAAAATGAAAAGACAACCTATAGACTGGGAGAAAATATTTGCAAAAGACAAGGGATTAATTTCCAAAATATACAAAATATACAAATAGCCTAATATAAAAAATAATAAATGGGCAGAAGATCTAAATAGACATTTCTCCAAAGAAGACATACAGATGGCTAACAGACACATGAAAAAATGCTCAATATCACTAATTATTAGAGAAATGCAAATCAAAACTACAATGAGGTATCACCTCACACCAGTCAGAATGGCCAACATTAAAAAGTCTATAAATAATAAATGCTGGAGAGGGTGTGGAGAAAAAAGAACCCTCCTACACTGTTGGTGGGAATGTAAATTGGTGCAGCCACTATGGAGAACAGTATGGAGGTTCCTTATAAAACTAAAAATAGAGTCACCATATGATCCTGCAATCCCATTCCTGGACGTATATCCAGAGAAAACTGTAATTCAAAATGATACATGCACCCCAATGTTCATAGTAGCACTATTTACAATAGCCAAGACATGGAAGCAACCTAAATGTCCATTGACAGATAAATGAATAAAGAATTTGTGGTACATATATAAAATGGAATACTACTCAGCCATAGAAAAGAATGAAATAATAACATTTGCAGCAACATGGATGGACCTATATATGTATAACTGAATCATTTTCCTGTACATTTGAAACTAACATAGCATTGTAAATTAACTGTACTTCATTTTTTAAAATGAAGTATAAAATAAAAAGAAGAGAAAAAGTCAAATGGGTTCCAAGGCTCCCTGACTCAGCTTTCATCTTAACATGTGAGAATAAGCAGAATAAAGGGGCCACATCCAAGAACAAGATTACTTTTTAGTAATGTGGCCCAATCAGTGAACTGGA
>NC_041220.1:47046059-47053670 GCF_002837175.3 Physeter macrocephalus | reverse complement strand
TGAAGTAGTGCTTCTGTATCCTCCTCCCTGTATGTCCAACCACTTGGAGAGAGTAGAGATCAGGACATTTACACAGGGCCATGCTCTGAATTGAGCAGAGAATGCTGTAGAATCCAGTAATACTTTGTGAATGCTCTTTGTATGAGTTTCTGTAATGAGTGGATAATAATTATAGTAAACAACAACTGAGTCAGACACCCTTTCAAGGGCTTTTCATGTGTCATCTGTTCATTCCTCATAATACAGCCATGATAGAGGTTTTACCTGTAAGCGCATCTCCATTTTATAGATGGAGGATTGGAGGCACAGAGAGATTAGTTCACAGCCAGTATCAATAGAGTCAGGAGTCAAACTGAGCCTACATTCTCAACCAACTGTTACAGATTTTACTCAAAGTCAGATGGCACTCAGATTCATTTCTAAGGCTCCTATTCAAATTTTCTAATTTTGGGGAGCAGTGTTAATGCTTAGGCAGTGTTTTTTTTTTTTTAATTTCAATTTAATTTTTATTTTATATTGGAGTATAGTTGATTTACAATGTTGTGTTAGTTTCAGGTATACAGCAAAGTGATCAGTTATCCATATACATATATCCATTCTTTTACAGATTCTTTTGCCGTATAGGTTACTACAGAATATTGAGTAGAGTTCCCTGTGCTATACAGTAGGTGTTTGTTGATTATCTATTTTATATATAGTAGTGTGTATATATTAATCCCAAACTCCTAATTTATCCTTCTGGCAGTGTTTTGAAGGTGATCTTTGATATATGTGTTACACTCAGCAGCAGCAGCAACAGCAATAACAATATGAAGTCAACCAGTTCTGGAAGCCCTCCTAAACATCTAAGGTTTCACTCATGGTTCCTGAGCTCAGGCTCTTCCAGAATTCAATTACTGAAACAGTTATAATGCACTTCTTCCTTCCAATTCCTCCTTCTGTCTCTCTCTTTTTTTTTTCTCTTGGCAACAGATTTTGATAATTGTCAAGCTACCCAATAAAACATTTATGCTGATAGACCTAATCAGAGCAAGTTTCTGATTAGGTTATGAACACATAGATGATAGTTGATAAGATAGAATGATTGGGAAATAAAATATTGTGGTTAAGTAGCAAATCATTTTTTGAAAGCCTTGTTGAAAATCACTCTAAACTTTCCAAGATACTTCTCTTTTTTGATGAAAAAATTTTTTATGTTTCATGGTTGCCACTTAAAATTGGCATTCACATTTGATATTGATGTTGATAAAGAAAACCTAACAACCAACACTAAATGTATAATGACCCCACAGTATAAACTGAATTTGCCATTGCAATTTTTAACATTGCCTTAAACAACTTATTTCTTATTTATATTTCTTTTGTCTAAATGCAAAAGATAAAATATAAAGTCAAAATACTTTATTGAGTTTTCTAATAAGTAGATTTTCAATTAATTTAAATTTAGGCCCCTAATAAAATTTTTCCATGTAACCTCTGAATGTTGGAAAAAAGAGTCATGTGGCAAAAATAAATTATTTCATCTTTTAGTTAAAACAATTGAAAACAGACTCTTTTCTTTAAAACTATTCATTTTCATTTCTATTATTGTAAAAGTAGGACACGCAAAAAAACAAATTCATTTCAAACACTTTCTGAAAGATGTGCAATTGAATATCTGTCTCCAGGACACAGGCCCAGTCTTCCTCTTTATGTACACAGTTTTGGACTGCTTCTGATTTTAGTACATCTGTTGGTTGCCTATATTAGGTTAATTTTAGGCTTATGCCATTATTTCTTTATTGATCAATTATAAGTGTTATCTGACTCTGTTTATTGGAGACTAACTTCAGTTAAACTCGTTCCTCTTTCCCCCCACTTTTCCATGTTTTATAATAAATATTGGTTCTATTGATTTTTATATAATTTTAAATAATGTACTTAAAACTCTATTTTTCCATCCATCAATCTCAAGAATCTCTTGACTTTCTTCCTCCCTCCCTTCCTTCTCTACTTTACATTTCTGTCAGCATATCATGTGCATTCTACAGACTTCATGATTACAAGTCTGTAATATTACAGACTTCCTTGGTTTTACTACAGCTCAACTCTGAAAATTTAAGGCTGAGACATAGTGTTTGCCATATTAAGGTTATGTCAGTATTATTTATTTCGGAACCAGGTAGAGCATCAGAGGAGTCATTGCTCCATGTCACTGAACTTTTGCAACTAGAAAGGGAAAACCTGAAGGTACCAAAACATTCTCTTTTTTTATACTTTATTCATCATTTGAAGTCATTTCACATTTTAGTTTGCTTTGTACTATCTTTCTTACTTAGGCTCTATATTTTCTCTTGGATTTTCTACTTACCTTTCTGGTTGTTTTTCTTTTTTCTGTCCCAAGAACTATATGCCTTCTTCAAATCAGTAATGTCAACCTCTGATGGTTTCTTGAATGCTCTGATAAATAGTGACTCTTCCTTAAGCCTGCTGAATGGTTGCCACTCTGGGTATTTCTTGTCTGCTCCTTTCTGAAGTTCATGTCTGACACTTCCTTAGATGACTTTTTCTTTTTCCTTCAGAATGGATGCATGGGAGGTAAACCTTCTGCATCTTATTTTGCTCAATTTCTATAGATGAAATATATTGTCATTTAGCTTCCAGTGAGGCTGTAGAAAATCTGAAGTTTGTAATGATTCTCACTTCCTTGTAGAGGATTTGCTTTTTCTCTCTGGAAACTTAATCTGAGGGCATACGTCTGTATCTTTAGCTCTGAAAATTTCCTTTTCATTATTTTTTGGATAAATGCTTCCTCTCCTTTTTTTTCTCATTTTTTCTGGTATTTAAATATTTCACAATTCTTCCTGTGGAGGAATATGGAAATACGGATGAGCAATATTTTCTCTCAACATTTTCTATCTATTTGTCTTTATAGTTCTATGTTCTGAAATAATTCCTTACCTTCCATTCTGCATATTTTATTGGATTCAATTTTTAGTAGTCACATTTAAAATTTTATGTGTAATAAAGTGTTACCCAAATTCATAACAGGCTGTATATATTTCACTGAACCAATATCTTATCTAAAATCTATGAACATATTAATTAGAAGTAGTTTATTGTTTGTTTACACTCTGGTCTCTAACCTGAATCTTACTGCTTTTTTTTCAGTATTAGTTGTCTCATTTGTTCATCTTTCCCTTTCCCTTTTGAACTATTGAATTCCTAACATATTCACTGTTCCTTAATTGGTCATTGATGAACATAAAATAAAGGGTCAGGTTGATTGATTAAGTATGTGGCTGACAGGAGTTTCCTCTGATGTTATAAGCCTGTTCCTTTTTTTTTTTCCAATATTTATTTATTTGTTTGTTTGTTTTTTGGCTGTATTGGGTCTTAGTTGCAGCACCCAGGCTCCAGAGTGCAGGGGCTCTGTAGTTGTGGCATTCAGGCTCTCTAGTTGTGGCATGTGGGCTTAGTTGCCCCACGACATGTGGGATCTTTGTTCCCCAACCAGGGATCGAACATGTGTCCCCTATATTGCAAGATGGATTCTTAACCACTGGACCACCAGGGAAGTCCCTATAAGCCTGTTCCTTGAATAAGAAAAATGTTTGTGCTGTGTATATATATATGTGATATTTTGAGGTTTTACCATAGTATTTTCAGGACATGAGTATGAAGCAGGCATACAGGTAAAAATCCAGACACATTCAGATACAAAAACAAGGCCAGTCTGACTAATGTGAACAAACCCTCAGCCTGGGAGCCACGGATCTTCCTCAATCTATATCTGACATTGAGGCAAACAGCACTTCCTGATGCACAGGAATGGGGGTGGCCTGAACATGCACTTCTTTCAGATTGATTCTCCATCAATCATTGTGATTTCTGCCCTTCCTTCCACACCCTCTCTTCTTTAGCTCCTAACTCTAGGGAGCTGTACTGTGCAAAATCACTCCTAGCTCCACTGCAACTTTTTCTGTTGAATAAACTGAACACTAACTCCTTTTATTCTAATATAGCCATCAAGATGCTCCCATCAGTCTTCTGTCTTCCCGAAATTCGTTCTAATCTTTTGACTGCTGATGTTTCTCTGCTGCCATTCTCAAAACCTCTGTGGATTTATTCACTTTCATATTTCTTCTCTGAACACTCCATGGATTTTTGAGATACAGGAGAATTTAATAAATTTTCTTACTCTAATAACTGGAACCAGATATCCTATGAGAATTTCTAAATGTTATTTCATAAACAAAAGTGATTCACTTATTTAAAATCAATACCAAAGAAATATTCCCATATATGTATATATGTATATGTATATATATAAAGAGTTAAGTTCTTCTTTCTGCAGTATTTACACATATCTCCAAAGATAAACTAAATGAACAAGAAAGAATTCAAGGAAAAAACATTTTTATAGATTTGAAAACCAAAAAGCTTTATATAATATTTATTTTCAAAAACAAGTTAAAAAGTGATTGACAGATTGAGAAAACATAATTTCAATACATATAACTGAAAATAACTATGCCACGCATACCAATCTCTTAAAAATACTCATAATTTATTATATTTTTAAAAATGTTAGGGCTTCCCTGGTGGCGCAGTGGTTGAGAGCCCGCCTGCTGATGCAGGGGACACAGGTTCACGCCCCGGTCCGGGAGGATCCCATGTGCTGCAGGGCGGCTGGGCCCATGTGCCATGGCTGCTGAGCCTGTGTGTCCGGAGCCTGTGCTCCACAATGGGAGAGGCCACAGCAGTGAGAGGCCCATGTACCGCAAAAAAAAAAAAAAAAAAAAGGAAAAGAAAATGTTAAACATTATAACTGGAAAAAAAAGCAACAGGATATGAAGGGATAAGATTAAAAATGAAATGACTGATAAATATTTTTTAAAAAACTTTATGGGGAAAAATTAAAATTTTTAGCAGATGTAATACGACTATTTTGGATGCAAGTGCCAAAAACACAATTTGAACTAATTTAAGCAAAAAGGGAGTGTGCTAAAGGAATATTGATGTAGTTTACTTAATCAAAATAAGAGGTACAGGCCACAGTATGCTTCTGGGGATTCTAACTGACCCAGTGCTTCCAAGACATTTACTCTCTCTGAGTGATTCTCATATGTTCAACTCTCTGCTTAGATAGAGTCTTTTCTGATATAGAAAGTGAATATCTGCCTTATTTAGTGGCCCTAAATTCCCAGAGTTAAATCTATCTTATTTAGTGGCCCTATAGGAGAGATCCTGCTTGTTGGGGAGAACTCTGACGTACCTTGACACACATGCTTATCATAAACAAATAAATAAGTCTAGGGGTACTGATTGTACCACACTGGTTTCCATGTCATGGGGTGGTGACTGGGTTGGCTACCAACAAAAGAAGATGGAGATATTCTGCTTGCCAGATGAAACAAGAACTACAAAGCTACGTAATGAATTAAGAGGAGATTTTCCTAAAGGGAAGATATTGAAAAACTATGGAACAAAATGTTCTTAAATCCTATCTTGATAGTCTTCCACCCACAAGGATTTTGAGGATGTTGACCTACCAGGAAAAAAAATAAATAGGAAATAAAATATCCCCCACCCCTTTTTTATGGCAGGGTCACTGTTAACCATCACATGGGTTTAATGGACAAGTATAGATTAAAGAATGTGGCATTACCTAAACACTAATAAGGAACAGAATTTTTATGCCTTTCCAATCTCATTATGAAATTTTAACCAAAATCCCACATAGTGAGATCTACCAAGCACTTGGGTGGTCTTTAATAGAAAGAAAAGACCATACTACCCAAGACAATCTACAGATTCAATGCAATCCCTATCAAATTACCAATGGCATTTTTCACAGAACTAGAAAAAATAATTTTAAAATTTGTATGGACACACAAAAGATCCTGAATAGCCAAAAGAATCTTGAGAAAGAACAGAGCTGGAAGAATCATGTGCCCTGACCTCAGACTATATGACAAAGCTACAGTAATCAAAACAGTATGGTACTGGCACAAAAACAGACACATAGATCAATGGAACAGGTTAGAGACCCCAGAAATAAACTCACACACTTAAGGTCAATTAATCTTTGACAAAAGAGGCAAGAATATACAATGGAGAAAGACAGCCTCTTCAATAAGTGGTGCTGGGAAAACTGGACAGCTATATGTAAAATAATGAAATTAGAACATTTTTCAACACCATATACAAAAATAAACTCCAAATGGATTACACACCTAAATGTAAGACTGAATACTGTAAAAATCCTAGAGGAAAACTTAGGCAGAATACTCTTTGACATAAATCACAGCAACATTTCTTTTGGATCCATCTCTTAGAGTAATGGAAATGAAAACAAAGATAAACAAATGGGACCTAATTAAACTTAAAACCTTTTTCACAGCAAAGGAAACCATAAACAAAATGAAAAGACAACCTATAGACTGGGAGAAAATATTTGCAAAAGACAAGGGATTAATTTCCAAAATATACAAAATATACAAATAGCCTAATATAAAAAATAATAAATGGGCAGAAGATCTAAATAGACATTTCTCCAAAGAAGACATACAGATGGCTAACAGACACATGAAAAAATGCTCAATATCACTAATTATTAGAGAAATGCAAATCAAAACTACAATGAGGTATCACCTCACACCAGTCAGAATGGCCAACATTAAAAAGTCTATAAATAATAAATGCTGGAGAGGGTGTGGAGAAAAAAGAACCCTCCTACACTGTTGGTGGGAATGTAAATTGGTGCAGCCACTATGGAGAACAGTATGGAGGTTCCTTATAAAACTAAAAATAGAGTCACCATATGATCCTGCAATCCCATTCCTGGACGTATATCCAGAGAAAACTGTAATTCAAAATGATACATGCACCCCAATGTTCATAGTAGCACTATTTACAATAGCCAAGACATGGAAGCAACCTAAATGTCCATTGACAGATAAATGAATAAAGAATTTGTGGTACATATATAAAATGGAATACTACTCAGCCATAGAAAAGAATGAAATAATAACATTTGCAGCAACATGGATGGACCTATATATGTATAACTGAATCATTTTCCTGTACATTTGAAACTAACATAGCATTGTAAATTAACTATACTTCATTTTTTAAAAAGGTAAAATAAAAAGAAGAGAAAAAGTCAAATGGGTTCCAAGGCTCCCTGACTCAGCTTTCATCTTAACATGTGAGAATAAGCAGAATAAAGGGGCCACATCCAAGAACAAGATTACTTTTTAGTAATGTGGCCCAATCAGTGAACTGAACTTTATCCTATTAGATAAACAAATGACTAAACTGGAGGACGACAAAGGAAGTATGAGAGAAAGGAATGGGCAATTCTTTGCTCTACTATGTAACTTATCCAAATTGAAGTTTATAAACCTCATATGATCACCTAAGACTCCCATCATTAATTTTCACTTGTCTTTTTGGATATACTGGACTTTATTTACAGAATTTAAGAGCTGAAAATAAATTTAGAGATTGTTAATTTCAACTGCATACTTGTTTTTTTATACAGCAGGTTCTTATTAGTTATCAATTTTATACACATCAGTGTATACATGTCAATCCCAATCTCCCAATTCAGCACACCACCACCCC
>NC_041220.1:47009540-47045975 GCF_002837175.3 Physeter macrocephalus | reverse complement strand
CAGTTCATCTGTACCATTTTTCTAGGTTCCACATATATGCATTAATATACGATATTTGTTTTTCTCTTTCTGACTTACTTCACTTCATATGACAGTCTCTACATCCATCCACATCTCAACAAATGACCCAATGTCATTCCTTTTTATGGCTGAGTAATATTCCATTGTATATATGTACCACATCTTCTTTATCCATTCGTCTGTCGATGAGCATTTAGGTTGCTTCCATTAACTGGCTATAGTAAATAGTGCTGCAATGAACATTAGGGTGCATGTGTATTTTTGAAATATGGTTTTCTCAGGGCATATGCCCAGTAGTGGGATTGCTGGGTCATATGGTAATTCCATTTTTAGTTTTTTAAGGAACCTCCATACTGTTCTCCATAGTGGCTGTATTAATTTACATTCCCACCAACAGTGCAAGAGGGTTCCCTTTTCTCCACACCCTCTCCAGCATCTGTTGTTTGTACATTATCTGATGCCCATTCTAACTGATGTGAGGTGATACCTCATTGTAGTTTTGATTTTCATTTCTCTAATAAATAGTGATGTTGAGGAGATTTTCATGTGCTTCATGGCCATCTGTATGTCTTCTTTGGAGAAATGTGTATTTAGGTCTTCTGCCCATTTTTGAATTGGGTTGTTTGTTTAATATTGAGCTGCATGAGCTGTTTATATATTGTGGAAATTAATCCATCATCTGATGATTCATTATCAAATATTTTCTCCCATTCTGAGGGTTGTCTTTGTGTCTTGTTTATGGTTTCCTTTGATGTGCAAAAGCTTTTAGGTGTCATTAGGTCCCATTTGCTTATTTTTGTTTCTATTTCCATTACTCTAGGAGGTGGATCAAAAGAGATCTTGCTGTGATTTATGTCAAAGAGTGTTCTTCCTAGGTTTTCCTCTAAGAGTTTTATAGTGTCCGGTCTTACATTTAGGTCTCTAATCCATTTGGAGTTTATTGTTGTGTTTGGTGATAAGGAGTGTTCTAATTTCATTCTTTTACATGTAGCTGTCAGTTTTCCCAGCACCACTTATTGAAGAGACTGTCTTTTCTCCATTGTATATCCTTGTCTCCTTTGTCATAGATTAGTTGACCATGGGTGCGTGAGTTTATTTCTGTGCTTTCTATCTTGTTCCATTGATCTGTATTTCTGTTTTTGTGCCAGTACCATATTGTCTTGAATACTGTAGCTTTGTACTGTAGTCTGAAGTCAGGGAGTCTGATTTCTCCAGCTCCGCTTTTTTCCCTCAAGATTGATTTGGCTATTTGGGGTCTTTTGTGTCTCTATACAAATTTTAAAATTTTTTGTTCTAGTTCTGTGAAAAATGCCATTGGTAATTCGATAGGGATTGCATTGAATATGTAGATTGCTTTGGGTAGTATAGTCATTTTCACAATATTGATTCTTCCAATCCAAGAATATGGTATATCTCTCCATCTGTTGGTATCATCTTTAATTTCTTTCATCAGTGTCTTATAGTTTTCTGCATACAGGTCTTTTGTCTCCCTAGGTAGGTTTATTCCTAGGTATTTTATTCTTTTTGTTGCAATGGTAAATGGGAGTGTTTCCTTAATTTCTCTTTCAGATTTTTCATCATTAGTGTATAGGAATGCAAGAGATTTCTGTGCATTAATTTTGTATCCGATGTTGAATAATAGTGGGGAGAGTGGACATTCTTGTCTTGTTCCTGATCTTAGAGGAAATGCTTTCAGTTTTTCACCATTGAGAATGATGTTTGTTGTGGGTTTGTCATATATGGTCTTTATTATGTTGAGGTAGGTTCCCTCTATGCCCACTTTCTGGAGAGTTTTTTTTATCATAAATGGGTGTTGAATTTTGTTAAGAGGTTTTTCTGCATCTGTTGAGATGATCATATGGTTTTTACTCTTCTGTTTGTTAATATGGTGTATCACATTGATTGATTTGTGTATATTGAAGAATCCTTGCATCCCTGGAATAAATCCCACTTGATCATGGTATATGATCCTTTTAATGTGCTGTTCGATTCTGTTTGCTAGTATTTTGTTGAGGATTTTTGCATCTATATTCATCAGTGATATTGGTCAGTAGTTTTCTTTTTTTGTGATATCTTTGTCTGGTTTTGATATCAGGGTGATTGTGGCCACATAGAATGAGTTTGGGAGTGTTCCTTCCTCTGCAATTTTTTGGAAGAGTTTGAGAAGGATGGGTGTTTGCTCTTCTCTAAACGTTTGATAGAATTTACCTCTAGCCATCTGGTCCTGGAGTTTTGTTTGTTGGAAGATTCTTAATCACAGTTTCAATTTCATTACTTGTGATTGTTCTGTTCATATTTTCTATTTCTTCCTGGTTCAGTCTTGGAAGGTTATACCTTTCTAAGAATTTGTTAATTTCTTCCAGTTTGTCCATTTTATTGTCATAGAGTTGCTTGTAGTAGTCTCTTAGGATGCTTTGTATTTCTGACGTGTCTGTTGTAACGTCTCCTTTTTCATTTCTAATTTTATTGATTTGAGTCCTCTCCCTCTTTTTCTTGATGTGTCTGGAAAATCATTTATCAATTTTGTTTATCTCCTCAAAGAGCCAGCTTTTAGTTTTTTTGATCTTTGCTATTCTTTTCTTTGTTTTTATTACATTTATTTCTGCTCTGAATTTTTTGTTTTCTTTCCTTCTGCTAACTTTGGGTTTTGTTTGTTCTTTCTCTAGTTCCTTTAGGTGTAAGGTTAGATTGTTTATTTGAGATTTTTCTTGTTTCTTGAGGTAGGCTTGTATAACTATAAATTTCCCTCTTAGAAGTGCTTTTTCTCCATCCCACAGGTTTTGGATCATCGTGTTTTCATTGTCATTTGTCTCTAGGTATTTTTTGATTTCCTCTTTGGTTTCTTCATTGATCTCTTGGTTACTTAGTAACGTATTGTTTAGTGTCCATGTGTTTGTGTTTTTTATGACTTTTTTCCCTGTAATTGATTTCTAATCTCATAGTATTGTGGTCAGAAAAGATGCTTGATATAGTTTCAATTTTCTTAAATTTACCAAGGCTTGATTTGTGACCCAAGATGTGATCCATCCTGGAGAATGTTCTGTGCGCACTTGAGAAGAAAGTGTAATCTGCTCTTTTTGGATGGAATGGCCTATAAATATCAATTAAATCTGTCTGTCTACTGTGTCATTTAAAGCTTGTGTTTCCTTATTTATTTTCACTTTGGATGATCTGTCCATTGGTGTAAGTGAGGAGTTAAAGCCCCTTCTGAGGTGGGTCTCTGTAGACAGCATATATATGGGTATTGTTTTTGTATCCATTCAGCAAGCCTGTGTCTTTTGCTTGGAGCATTTATTCCATTCATGTTTAAGGTTATTATCGATAGGTATGTTCCTATGACCATTTTCTTATTTGTTTTGGGTTTGTTTTTGTAGGTCCTTTTCTTCTCTTGTGTTTCCCACTTAGAGAAGTTCCTTTAGCACTTGTTGTAGAGCTGGTTTGGTGGTGCTGAATTCTCTTAGCTTTTGCTTGTCTGTAAAACTTTTGATTTGTCCATCGAATCTGACTGAGATCCTTGCCTGGTAGAATAATCTTGGTTGTAGGTTCTTCCCTTTCATCACTTTAAGTATATCATGCCACTCCCTTCTGACTTGTAGAGTTTCTGCTGAGAAATCACCTGTTAACGTTATGGCAGTTCCCTTGTGTGTTATTTGTCATTTTTCCCTTGCTGCTTTCAATAATTTTTCTTCATCTTTAATTTTTGTCAGTTTGATTACTATGTGTCTCAGCATGTTTCTCCTTGGGTTTATCCTGTATGGGACTCCCTGCACTTCCTGGACTTGGGTGGCTATTTCCTTTCCCATATTAGGGAAGTTTTCGACTCTAATCTCTTCAAATATTTTCTCTTGTCCTTTCTCTCTCGCTTCTCCTTTGGGACCCCTATAATGCAAATGTTGTTGTGTTTAATGTTGTCCCAGTAGTCTCTTAGGCTGCCTTCATTTATTTTTATTCCTTTTTCTTTATTCTGTTCCACAGCAGTGCATGCCACCATTCTGTCTTCCAGGTCACTTATCGGTTCTTCTGCCTCAATTATTCTGCTATTGATTCCTTATAGTGTATTTTTCATTTCAGTTATTGTGTTGTTCATCTGTGTTTCTTTGTTCTTTAATTCTTCTACATCTTTGTTAAACATTTCTTGCATCTTCTCGATCTTTGCCTCCATTCTTTTTCCAGGGTCCTGGATCATCTTCACTATAATTATTCTGAATTCTTTTTCTGGAAGGTTGCCTATCTCCACTTCATTTAGTTGTTTTTCTGGGTTTTATCTTGTTCCTTTATCTGTTACATAGCCTCTGCCTTTCCATCTTGTCTCTATTTCTGTGAATGTGGTTTTTGTTCCACAGGCTGCAGGATTGTATTTCTTCTTGCTTCTGCTGTCTGCCCTTAATTGGATGAGTCTTTCTAAGAGGATTGTGCAAGTTTTCTGATGGGAGGGACTGGTGGTGTGTAGAGCTGGCTGTTGCTCTGGTGGGCCAAGCTCAGTAAAACTTTAATCTGCTTGATTGCTGATGGGTGGGGCTGAGTTCCCTCCCTGTTCATTGTTTTGCCCTGAGGCAACCCAACACTGGAGCCTAACTGGGCTCTTTTGTGGGGCTAATGGTGGACTCTGGGAGGGCTCACGCCAAGGACTACTTCCCAGGACTTCTACCAGTGTCCTTGTCCTCACAGTGTGCCACAGCCGCCCCCCACCTCTGCAGGAGACCCTCCAACACTAGCAGGTAGGTCTGCTTCAGTCTCCCCTGGGGTCACTGCTCCTTCCCCTGGGTCCTGATGCACCCAGTACTTTGTGTGTGCCCTCCAAGAGTGGAGTCTCTGTTTCCCCCAGTCCTGTCAGAGCCCTGCAATCAAATCCCGGTAGCCTTCAAAGTCTGATTCTCTAGGAATTCCTCCTCCTGTTGCCAGACTCCCAGGTTGGGAAGCCTGACATGGGGCTCAGAACCGTCACTCCAGTGGGTGGACTTCCGTGGTATAAGTGTTCTCCAGTTTGTGAATCACCCACCCAGCAGTTATGGGATTTGATTTTATTGTTATTGCATCCCTCCTACCATCTCACTGTGGCTTGTCCTTTCTCTTTGGATGTGGGGTATCTTTTTTGGTGAGTTCCAGTGTCTTCCTGTCAATGACTGTTCAACAGTTAGTTGTGATTCTGGTGTTCTTGCAAGAGGGAGTGAGAGCACGTCCTCCTACTCCACCATCTTGGTTCAGGGCCTCAACTGCATACTTTTATACCAAACTGATACTCTAAGTAGTTTGATAACTCTTTGAATTCAGGTTTCCTGACACACAGTTTTGTGTGCTTTCCAATATATGTGGCTGACTTTCTACAATTAAGATTGCTTCTTCACTGAAAAATATCTACTTGTCTCACTCTCTGTCAATCAGTCAGTCTACTCTTGTTTCTCTGTGTAATCTTAAGAGAATTTATTTTCTCTATAAAATGATGTCTGATAATTAATTTCCATCTGTGAGTTCAAGCTCAATAAAAATTGTACCCAATCTCTTCTGCTTTTTATTAAAAATAACTTGAATTCCCCCAATATGTAAGTTTATTTCAAGGTTTTATTTCCTATGATTAGGGAAAATATTTCTTCATGTTAGTTGATATCTTTACTTTTTTAACTATTTAATTAGTTTATTTCCTAATTTCTCATGTAATTTGTATCTGAAGTAGTCCCAGAACAGATAGACACACATAGAGATACATAAACACACACATACACACATTCTGCAGTAGCCTTACTATTGTAATATTTCAAGTTAGAAATTTTTAGTTTATTTTAGGAATGGGGAACTATACACTGGTTTTCTATAGGCTACCCTGAAATATGATTCAGAGAGAGATATGTCATATCATGATATACATGCCCCTTTCCTGTCATTGAAATGTACAAGGTCAGAAAGCCCTGCCTTTTAGCAATTGCAAATCTCATCAATTTAATTCAATATCACAGAATATAGATAGTAAACCTTAGCTATTTAATGTAATATTTACTATGCATATTTGTGTGGAATCTCACAACAGTTGTGTGTGTCTGTATGCCTGTGTGTCTGAGAAAGAGAGACAGAGACATAGACAGAGAGAATTATATATTGGACTCTTGCAATCTGTGTTGTACAAGGTGACATTTTCGTTTGCCTTAATTACTTTTTTTTTTCTTTTGCACAAACACCATGTCAAAGTTAGTCCTATTTGTAATTTTGTGCTTTTGAGATTTTGTGTGATATTATTGTAGGTGCCATATGTATAGAATAAATTGTATAAAATTTATAAGAAAATCAACAAGCAAATAACCTATATTACACCACTGTTTCAACTTTCTATTTAATATTAGCTGCAATCAACTTTATTAAAAATGCTTGTGGAAAACTTTAGAAATATGTTCTTTAATTTGTTCATTTTAGAACAATTTAGTAGAAAGGAAAATATATTTTAAATCTGGCTATTAATAATTTCTTTCCTTCTACCTTGAGGTTAATAAGTATCTGAGAATTAACTGTTGAATTATTGAAGTTGTCACTGCATAGAGGATAAAGATAGAAGCAGAAAAGTATAAAATATTTCTAAAAAAATAAAAAAACCTGTTTGCTATGTAAGGAAAATAAGGAAACATAACTAATAATGATTTGTATGAGTCAATTTACATATGCAAAGGAAATTATCTAGAAATAAACATTTGCCTTACTAACATAATGCTAACCAAACTTCTTAGGGAATATTGAAGAAAAATGCACTTTTAATTTTAATATGCACATGAGATCAATTAATGTACCACATATGCAAATATAAAGGCAATGACCCTGATTCCGAATGCCTGTTACTTTTGGAGTTGGCACATGGCTCTCTCTAACAGCAGACATTAATGATTTCAATAAATTAGCTGCTAATGTCATGTAATGAACTCTGATTTGTGTTAATTCAGGCATTACTTAGCTATTTCATGTTAATTTTTTTTAAGAAATCAGCTTTTAAGGCAGTATTAGAATTTTGTTTTGTATCTAAGTGTTTAGAAATATTAAGAATAAGGAGAACATTTTGATTTAGATATTTTAATAAGACAAAAACAGCTTCACAAAGTGGGAATGCAGAATGTGACTCACAAAGTGTAAATAAAAATTTGTTTCTAATGATCCAAGCTTTTAAAAAATATTGCTTACATTGAACAATAATCATGCCAAAGGGCTGAAAGGTTTATTATGCTCATATTAAAATAGCTGATGCTGAATACCTTTCTTGAAGTCTTTCCCACCCCTATTATTTTTATCTGTTGTGGAACATGACAAGGTTAGTCTGGTAGTTACTGATGGTGGTGAAGGTAATAATAATTCGCAGATATAATGATATAATGATTCACAGATAAGGCAGAAATAATATTCACAGATATATACATATATATGTATGTCTGTGAATTATATATACATATGTAACTTAAATACACACACTAGGTTAATGATTTTTATGAAATCATTAGAAATAAGATATGCTAAAAAAGAAAAAAATTTTCTTTTTGATATATGCCAAATTATGTATGTAAAATTAAGAAGCTTTTTCTTATCAGTATGGTCTTACACAAATGGATTAATTATAGACATCAGCTTACATAGAAGCTAATAAACATGAATATTTTCTATATGATTCTTTTGGAAGAGTAAAAAAATACAAAAGAATACAAAAAATACAATCAAAGTTAAAATTGTACATTTTTCTTAACATCTCATTTAACTTTCTTCACTTCAGTTTCCTTACTAGGAGTTGGTTAATGGTAATTAACTCATACAACTCTTATGGGAATTTAATGAGGTGAGATATGCAAAGTGCCTGGTAAATGGTAAAGATTAAAGACCTGTTGGTAAAGAAGTGTGGTTAAATGCATAGTGTCACTTGATGAAGCCCAGGTGTTTCCTACCTAAATCTCCTTCTGTCCATTCTGCACATTACAGCTAGTGTTACAGTCAGCATAAAATGTAAATCTGATTTACATTATGACTGCTTTGCTTAAAATTCTTCAGATGATACATCTAAGAAAAAATCCAGACTTCTTACCAGGAAATACAAAGCCCTTCACATTCTGACTTCTATTTTCTTATGTTGTCTGCCAGTCTTTGTAAATCATGTCTGTCTGTCTACCCACCCTGAACTATTTGTATTCACCTGAATAGGACACAGTATTATATGCCCTCATGCATATTTAAAACAATATCCTTTCTGCCTGAAATACTTGCCTTGATTTTAGTTTCCTGGGGAATTTCTACTGATCCTTTTAGACTCTGGACTGTGATCATTGATACATTGGGTAAATATTTCAATCTCGTTCCCATAGCACCTTGAATATCTTGTACTTGAGCATATTACAGTATATAATATTAATTTGTTTTCAGGTCTCTCTCTCTCTACTGTAGGCTCTTATCATTACCAAGATTAGTATTGTAGTCAACATATCCATTAACACACAGTGCTTAATACAGTACCTAGCATATAGTAGACTTTCAGGGAATATTTCCTGAATCTTATGTTGAAGATGATGCAGGATTTGAGCTCGTAAGATGTTCTGCCAATATGAGAAATTAGGTATAATATTTAAATGGATCTTGGGTATTTCAAATAAATCATGTATTTATGAGATACCATTCCTGTTTCTCAGCAGCTGTATTTTCATGTTTAATTCTATGAAATATTAAATTCATTTGTTTTTAATTATAAATACTGGAAATATTGAGTTATTTCCCCATAATATAATCTTTGTTTTTTCCTGCAGGGTACTCTGTGTTTCATTGGCTTGGGAAAACTTTCTCACTTCATGAATAGAACAGAAGGTATGTCAAATTCACTCAGTGCTAATCATGAGTTGAGTATTTTGATGTTTCACTTCCTCCTCTAAGACAAAGTTAGAGGTGCCAGGAATATGGAGTTGCAACTTGTGAATCTTGATAATCCGAACATACACAGGAGACCAGAAATTACCCAGGGCCCATATGGAAGTAGGTGATAGATACTGAATTGCAGTATATTGAAGGACGTGGGAGCTTTAAACATTGTTTTTCTTGTATTTATAGTTGGCCCCAGGCACTTTGTTTTTCTTTTTTTTTTGGCCACGCCTCATGACATGTGGGATCTTAGTTCCCTGACAAGGGATCCAACCTGTGCCCCCCTGCAGGGGAAGCACAAGTCCTAACCACTGGACCACCAGGGAATTCCCTCTTGTATTTATAGTTGGGATTTTAGGATGGATCAGTATATATGGAGTAGCAAAATGAATTCTGTGTGGTTGGGGAAGAAACTCGAACTAGAAACTCAAGCATTTCCCAGAGATTTGCATGTGATGGTTCTCATAACTATCTAGTTTGTGGGAAATCCTATATTCCTAATTGTCTGCTGCCCATATCATCACTTCAGTGAAGTACTAAGGTTTTGGTTTGCATTTGCTTTGATTATTGGAGCAGACAATGGGCCTTCCATCTAATGTAGGGTGTCCTGACATTCCAGATAAAAGTGGTCAAGTGGCTACTTTAGGATTTTTTATAGACAGATTGTCATTTTTTTGAAGTATAAAAGTTACCTCTTCTCATGCCATCTGTGGTTTACATAAAATGCTGAGTTTTTAAAAAAATTTCTAAACATTCTAAATAACTCCAAAAATGGCTTGTTTTATAAGATCACTCATAAGTTTTACATATTAGAATATTCATGTATAATATTTTAGACCCCTTGCTAAGTTGATGTTGAATCATTGCACAGTTTTGTGTGTGTGGGGGGGGTTTTCTGTAGCATAGGAGAATGTTCCCAGAATACATATATCTTTTAATTTCTTTTTCTAATAAGTCACATGTTATACTTTTTAAATCAAATAAGTAGAAGCTTGGGTGCTTATAAGGGCTAGGATGTGTTGATCCAACAACCTAAACTGAGAACCTGGACAGATTGAGAGCTGCTCATGAATTTCAGTGTATAAAATTGAGGTAGGCATTTGGAGAGTCACGACTGGGGAAAAATAAAACCAAAGTGAAGCAGTCAGTCTAATTCAGATGTTGGTCTAAAGAGGCTAAGAGGAAAAGGAGCAGGTAGCCTACTGGCTCAGCAGAATTAATCAGAGCAAGAATTAAGAGGGAGAAAATATTGCCTTTGAAAAGGGAAATATAAAAAAGGCTTTTTAGTTGTATTAACCAGGGTTCTCCAGAGAAACAGAGGCAATAGGAATACATCTCTCTCTCTCTCTCTCTCCCTCTCTCTTGCTATATATATATGTATACATAGAGAGAGAGAGAGAGAGAGAGAGATTTATTATAAGGAATTGGCTCACATGATTATGGAAGCTGTCAAGTCCCAAGATCTGTAAGTTGAGTTGGCAAGCTAGAAACCTAGAAGAGCAGATGGTGTAGTTCCAGGTTGAAGGCCAGCAGACAGAATTTACCCAGGAAGAACTGATATTTCAGTTGAAGTCTTAAAGCAGGAAAAAAGCCAGTGTCCCAGTTTGAATACCATTAGGCAGGAAGGAATCTTCAGTACTCAGGGGAGGGTCAACCTTTTGGTTCTATTCAGGCCTTCAACTGTTTAGGTGAGGCCCACCCACATTATGGAAGGCAATCTGCTTTACTCAGTCTGCTGATTTTAATGTTAATCTTATCTAGAAACACACTCACAGAAACACCCAGAATAATGTTTGACTAAATATCTGAGCACCCTGTGGCCCAGTCAAGTTGACCCATAAAATTAACCATCATATTAGTGGAAACAGAAAATATAAAGTCAATGAATTCACAAATCACAGATCTCTGACACCTTGTAGAAATTAGACAAAATGACCACAAAATTTCACTGAGCTTTGGATACAGTTGGGCTGGATCAAATGGATTAGAGGGTTCACTGTGGCAGAGTTGAATAGGTGGAAGTCTCAGTTGTTCAAGTGATGAGGCTCCCTCCCCACGCCAAACACCTTATGATGAGAAAAAGAGGAAACTCACACTCACAAAAAGGAAGTAAAGTATAATTAGAGGGAGAGTCACTTGTGGTCTAGCAGCTAATTACACACTGGGAGAAGGTACTGGAAGGAGTTTGGGAAGAGTTTATCATGAATTAAATAATTTGAGAAATGTACAGATTAACTTAAACCGGGGTATTCACATAACATCAGAATGTACTTTGTCCTACTAACTTTGTTCAAATCCATGTAGATAACTGATCATGTGGTTTCATGCCTGTACATTTCACTTATTGTACTTGTCAGCCTGTGAGGAACTTTAGAACTGGGAATTATCCTCCCCACGTCTGTGTAACTTGTTTAAGGATCAGAGACATTCTAGTAGTCGGCATCTTAGACTAGTTCTGTTGCCCTTACTGTGGTTGGACCCCACTAGGGCAGGTAGCAGAAATGGAAAAGGGAATCAGTGCTGGCAAGAATCACCTGGTTGGAAATCAAAAGAAACAGCATGCAGTGGTTTATCCTAAGAAGACGCTAGGAGGCAGTCTTGGAATAGTTTCCTCAGTTTCAAACCATGTGTGCATTTTTCATGTGCCTTAAGACCAGAGACTATGTTTTGCTTCTGTTGCTGCTATTTTTCAAGATCTCATAAAGCACCAGAGAACTTGTAATGTCTTTGATGTCAGTGCTCCTTTGCACTCATTCCTGTATCTCTGCATTCCACATGCCCTTCACTCTGACAACTGCTGATTACAGTCACAGTGTTCAGTTTATAGTTGCTCAGTTCATATTTGTTGATCATTTGTTTTATAATAAAAACATCTTACCTGACCTTTAGTTACTCAACTCTGTAAATTATGCAGATGAATGCCCATTGCATACTGAAGTCCTGGCTGAAAAGCCTGTGCGTTTGTAACATTTGAGTTGAATCTTTACCAAGAATCACTTGTGTTCATTCCTAGATCTGTTTATTCCAGTTAACATTGTCGTTGCAATCATAAACTTTAAGTATGCTTGTTCAGATGAAATATGAGTGTGAAAGATGAAGTGTTGTTGCTTGTATGAAAACGAACTTGAATGCTTAGGATAGACTTGATGAAGATGAAAGGAAAAGAAAATCTGCTGAATGATGCATAGGCAGAAAATTGCAAAAAAGTGGAAGAACATTAAAAAAATCTGGAAATAGTCTACACCATACTGCTTAGCAACTGTCTTAAGTTCCAACTCACTTTGAAGAAACTCAAGCTGAAATTCATACATGAGATAGTTTGTGCAAGGAAGACAGTGCAGAACTTTAACTACGTTGAAAATAATGGGTGAATGGATGTGCATTTTATACTTTATATTAAAATAGTATGTTAAAGGTACTTGTAGGCTTTTATAATCCCCCATTTTAATCAGATGATTGGCTAAATATCTATACTAATACTTTTGGCTACAAGACATCTACTGTGGTCAAGTCGATTTTCTTAGCATCAAAAAATTAATTGATCATTATTCATCATATTCCTTATGTTCTAACAATATTTAGGCCTTATGGCTGTTAAATATAAGCATAGGAATTATTACTTTCCAAGAAAAAAAACTGTGTCCAATTACAGGAGATACTATTTTACATATGGGTTGCAGTAACTAGGAAAGTCATTAGAAGGAGGTGGGACTTGAACTGGAATGAGGAGACATAAGTCAGCCGTGGTGGAGTGTGGGGAGTGGAGGCCAAGTCTGTTCAAGAGAACATTAAGGGATAAGAAAACCAAGAGGTTGTAACTGGAAAAGCAGCTCCAAACTATCTACCAGATCCAAAGAGTCTTACTGAGGAATAATAAGTGATTCATCTGTAGAATGGAGACAGGTGGTATCAGCTTTCGATGCCATGCCCAAGTATTGTGATTTATTTCTTTGTGTGGAGTTATCAAATGATTCTGAATAGCAGTAATAGTAAAGAGAGACAACCTAATTAAAGCCATATTTTATGTGGAATCAATTCATTAGATAGATAAAAGGGGCAGGAAGATGAAAGATGTGGCAACCATTAGGAAGATTATTATAAACAAATCTTTGAATTATTTGACCCCAACTCTCTAATTCACCATAATTACTAATATAAAAGAGTATTAATATTTTGTCCTAATTTGAATAACTATCCTTTTACTGTTGTTATTCTTTGCAGTTGCTCTGAATTTTCTAGCCTTTTAGTTGAAATCATTTTAATTAGATCACATCATATATGTATATATGTAAACACACACACACACCACACTCACACATATATGTTTATAATTTATTATTTTATAAGACAAATACAATGATATATTTTGAATGGTTTGTTCTGACCTATCACTGTAGTAGTCTCTGGAATATTCTGACAGTTACAGATCAGCTGGCTTGGTTCACTCAGTTCCACAATATGAGTTGCTTGACCTTGATACATTTTGTAATGCTATTTCTATCTACTCCTCAATTTCTCTGACTTATATATCTCCGTGTAACCTCAGTTTTATCTCTCCTTAGCTTATTTCATAAATCCTTCTCTTCTAGTCACCTGTCTAATACTATCTCAGTATACCATCTAATAGAGGATGCCCATTAATAGCAGTAGTAAACTCTAAACTGCAGTAAATTATATGACTGGAATTTTTATCTAGGCTTTTTTTCTCATAAAATATGTGGTTTATTGTGTCCCTCCTGAACAGGCTTTGTCAAAAATGAACAGCATATAAATATTTGATTTATTACATTCCTATCCACAGCACCAAAATTGAAATGCCATACCTAAAACACCATTTGTCATCAGTGTGGTAAATGTTCAACCAGTCTGCTTGAATTCTTCATAGGCATAACTAGAACTAGGATTTATATGACCAAAAGAAGAAAAAAAAAAACTACAAACAATTATAGTGGTTAGTATTTCGCCTAGATGAATACATTTCCATTCTCATTACTAAGAGATAAATGTGAAAGGGACTAAGAAAGAATTTAAATCTACTTATAATCTCCAAACATCATTTTGAGCAATAATATCAACTTGTCACTCAGAAAAATTTAACAGAGCTGACCATAAATATCACCATTTGACAGAATGTTTCATATTTCCTCTCTTCTCTTGTCTATCCTCTATGAATTTATGTATAATGTACCCTCTCATACCTAATTGATTACTGTGAAGGGCTTGCTAGGGATCTTCTACCTGAACTCTGTGTTTTAGTGGTGGAGGAATGTATAGAAGGAGGATGGATGTCATCACTCGGTACTGTACTTGGGTGAGAGAATAGGCTGTCCACAAGCCATCAAATAGCCAATGGGTAAAAAATAATTTATTCATTTAACAATTATTGAGCACTTACTCTAGACTAGTTAGCTTACTGAGGTTAAATCTGGCTTTAGAACACCTGAATTTTAGATTTTCCTTTAGATAGTCCTTCTCAGATTTCTTTGCTGGTTTCTCCTCTTCTCCTTGAACTCAAGGTTGGTGTCAAGTGCTCAGTCTTTGGCTTTCTTTTCTTATCGGTCTATACTCTCTCCTTTCAGGATCGTACCACACAGTGTCATGGCTGAGAACTATTTGCATTCTATCGACTGCCAAATTTGTATCTTCAATCCTTGACTACTTTCCTAAATTCTGGATTCATATATCCAACTATCTACTCAAGTATCTCCATTTAGAGTCTATAAGACACCATGAATCAATATGTCCAAAACTGAACTCCTGGCTTCCCTAAACCCTCTTTACCTCTAGCTTTTTCATTCCATTTGAAGACACCTGCACCTTTTTAGTTACTTGGGCCAAAATGTTTGGAACATTCTTTGACTCTTTTCTTCTTCTCATAGCTCTGCATCCAACCTGTTAGGAAACACTGTTGGCTTTACTTCCAAAATATATCCAGAGTCAGACTTCTCACCACCATTCACACCTGAGCCACAATAGAATTATCCTGTTAGAACATAGATCAGATCAAGTTATTCAGTTCTAAGTGCTACAGAAGATTCCCATTTTACTCAATGTATGAGCCAAAGTTCTTCTGATGGCCCATGAGGCTCCACATGATCCAACTCCCACTTGTCTTTATCACTTCATTCCTTTTCACTTTTCTCTTTCTCACATTTCTCCAGTCACGTTAGCTTCCCTGCTTTTCCTAAAATATGCCAGGAACATTCCTACCTCACGACATTTGCACTAGCTCTTCTTTCTGCCTGGAATGATTGATCAATCACAAAATATCCACATAGAAAACTCACTCACTTCCTTTAGTCCTTGCTTACACGTCATCACCTGAATGAGTCCACCCTATTTAACAACTCTATTAAATATTTAACACACGTGTCTTTTCTCTTTTTTATGGCATATATAAACATCTAACACAATTCATTCGTATGTTTATATTGTCTATTACAGTTGTTTTTTTTTTTCTGTCTGAAATGTACCCCCTGTGAGGGCAGGGACTTTAGCCTTTTTTTTTTTTTCTTTTTTACACTGATATATACTGGGCATATAAAGCAATCTCTTGTACATACCAGATTTTATCTAGTCTGAAATGCACATTTTAAAACTTTTAAAATATCTTAGTAATCAGGATACATTTTACTATTGATAGCAAATCATAGATCAATTAAACAGATTTTTCCTTCTTATTTGTGCATAAAATAGTATAGTATAATGTACCATTGACAGCATGTTAGTTTTAATGAAATACAAAGGGAGGCAGTTAATGAATATTTGTTGAATGAAAGAGTAAATGACTGAGAAAGAACAAAACACAGTTTTTCCTTTAAGGAATTTACAAATTAGTTGAGTAGAAGACTTGTAAAGGGATATTTGTAATAGCACAATGCACAAGCTTATATAAAAGTAGTATCTGTTCACCCCAACCTCCCACTCCATTCCTCCCCCAACCTATTCCCCCTTGGCAACCCACTAGTCTGTTCTCTATGCAGATGTAAGGTTAGCAGATGTAACCTATTATATATAGAATGGATAAACAACAAGGTCCTAATGTATAGCACAGGCAACTATATTCAATATCCTATAATAAACCGTAATGAAAAAGAATATAAAAAAAGAATGTGTGTGTGTGTATATATATATATATACACACACATATACATCTGAGTCTCATTGTGGTATAGCAGAAATTAACACAACATTGTAAATCAACTATATTTCAATTTAAAAATAAAAGTAATATCTGAATACAGAAAAGAAATTTACGTTTAATTTTATTGCTGACGAGTAGGAGGGGATGGTCAAAGAAAGTTGTTGCCAGTATCACCAGGAAGGTAAGAAGTTTTGTTAACACTAGGGTAGAAAATTGTTGGTCAGAGAGATAAAAACATAGTATGGAAAGTGCCCTATGGTGAAAATTGGGTAGAACCATCTGCAAACTATAATTATTGTTATAGGAGTTTTCCTGAGCTTTCTTTTTGAACACTGTTTTAAGGTTTCTATAATAAACCTTTGCATTAATTATGCTTATATGTATGAAATTTGAGTTTATTTAGATTTACATGTATGTGCTTTTTTCTTGATTGTGAGAGTTTTATCCTAATATCTGGGAAATGTAATTTCACTCCTTTTGGGAATAATTAGAAAAGAAGTCATAAAAATCTGTGCCCTTGTATTTCTACAGGATGTGGATGATGTCTGGAAACATGGTTAGTATGTTTGGATATTTTACAAACTGAAGAGGTCCTTGATAATATTATGTATATTTTCCTAAGTTTCCTGACTTCAAAAATGCCCTCTAGAGATGTTTTCAAAGAAAGTTTTAAAAAGTTAAAGCAAGGATGTTATGGTAAACCTAGGTCACAGAATTGCAATCTCAAGTTTATTATGAGAGAGAAAGGGAGAGACGAGGTAAAATGGACAACTGGGATCTTCCTTGGCATAAAACTGACCATAAACAGTTTACCTTGTTATGGTGTATGGGTGGGGGCTGTTTAGTGTTTGTTCGTTTGATTGCTTTGTTTGTTTGTTTGCTTTTGGTGGGGTGAGAAGTGAATTTGACAAACATCTTCTCTGTAGATAAAATTAACTACCTAAATTATCAAGTTACATATCAAGCAAAATACCAAATTATTTGGTGCTTTGGGACCATAAAATGGGATCATTTGAATGATGATATATAAATAGTATCAGAAATATATTGAGAATTTGGACAAAAGAACCAAACACACAACAAATACACATTAATAGTTTTTGGTTTAGCATGTTATCTATAGCAAAAAGAAATTAAAAGCATCACATAAAAATGAGGAAGGGAAACATTAGAAATATTTAAGGTGCAGGGATGAATATTTATGGTGTAATGTCTATAAACTCGATTTCACCTTATTTAGCTCTAATTAATTCATATAATAATGTGAACAAAGAAATATGTATAATTAAAAAAAATCTTTTCTAAGACGAGGATGAAATTTCATAAAATAAAATAATTATTCTGGGAAGTCTAGATACTTAACAATATTGAGGCTTGATTGACTAATTTGTTCATTTCTTTCATTAAAACTTATGGCACACTTCCTGTATTGTAGCCACAGGACCATGTGCTGAGTTAGCTATGAAGAATACCTTCTAGTGAGAGCCTCTAGCAGATGATACTCTACTTAAATAGGAACCGTTTTATTTTTGCTACTGTTTACCACTTGAGCCCTACCATCTAGCATAGTATTTGATACCTTGCATTTATCCTTGATTTCTCTCCTTCTTTCACACCCCGCATCCAACTCATCAGCCCCTCTTATCACCATTCGCTCCACACCCAACTGCTTCCTGCCATCACCTGCTCCAATGTTATTTCATTTTTAACCAGACTATCAAAATGACCTCTTAATGGTTTTCCTGCTTCCTCTCTTACACTCACCCACCCCCGCAAATGTCTATAAGACTGTTCTCCATACAGCAGTCAGTATGGTCATTTTAAATTTAGATCTAATTGTATAATTAGCAGTGTCAGGACTAAGTCAAGAATTCAGGGCTCCTATATTCTTTCATCTTTCCATGAAACTAAGGAGCTTCATTTACAATTTGAATTCATGTTATGTACCAACTATGATGCAATCACATTTATCATTTAAATATGTAGTTGTATGAAAGAAAAATTACTTTCCTTCATATTATTAAGTATGAAGTACATAGTCTGGGTACTAGCATGCTGTACTAGCTACTCTTAAAAAAAAAAAAAAGATGCATGGGCTGAGTCCAACCTCTCATTTTTCTAGTACTATGTGTACAAATCAACAGATCTCCTAACCCACCTAAACAGGGCAACTAATATAAATGTTCACTACCCCAAAGTTTCTATTTCTCCATCTTTACCTTCTTGAGTTTATATTGTGTTCATTCTTTTCATTTCTCAAGCCATTACTTTGTTTAATAAGTTAGAATGGCATCATTGTACATCAGGTAGCCTAATTCTGAATCCTGAATCGTTAATCTGGAATTAGTTTCTTATCTCAACCAACCTCATTTTATCCAGCTTCTCATCGACCCCAGTTTTAGATCTCAATATCACTCTTACAAATGTTACACTTATTGTCACATTCTTCTTCTACACTCCAGCGTACCTGAAGAAGTGCTTTAAATCAGTATCTGTTTGAAGTGAGTGTGCTTGGAATTTTTAGCACCATGTTAGCAAGAGGTTCTTTGCTTACTAGAGAAATCTGGAAATACAAAGCTTAGATTCATGTATACCTCCAAAAATACCATAGAGATAATATTAAGTTCTTAGGAGATTAAATTAGAGAAAATAAATTACTCTTTATTCTTATTTAATAGTAAGCAATGGCATTTATGACAGGTATGAAGCTATTTTACATTAACTCAACAAGTACTTATTATTCTCCTATTATATGGAGTACCATAGTAAATATATTGGACAAAAATCCTTATACTCATAGAACTTAAAGTTTAGTTAATATTGAGGAACAATTTAAAAATAAGTAAGATGTAAGATATTCAGTAGGCAATAAGAGTTTGGGGAGCATTAGAGAAGGAAAGTGTGATGGAGAGTTTTGGGGGCAGTGTTCATGTATAAATCAGGGAATGTCCCACTGAGAAGATGACAGTAAGTAAAGGCTTAGGGAGGAAAGTGAGTCATGGAACTATCCTTGGGAAAGCGTTCCAATCAGAGGGAAGCACCCATGCAAAGACTGAAAATAATATTGGACACATTATATTTCATCAGTCATAAATTTGACTATACCCAATTTCCTGACATAAAGTTTAAACCTGTTGGTCCCAGAAGTATGTTTTGACAATTTCATACAGCAGTAACTGTTATAAGCTGAACTGTGTGCTCCCCAAAGTCGTATGTTGAGGTCCTACCCTCAGTACCTCAGAATGTGACTATTTGGAGATAAGGTCTTTCATGAGGTAATTAACATTAAATGAGGCTATGAGAGTGGGCCCTAATTTAATATGACCAGTGTCCTTATAAGAAGAGGAGAGTAGGACACAGACACACACAGAGGGAGGGCCACGTGAGGACAGAGGGAGAAGACAGACATCTATAGCCAAGGAGAGTGGCCTTAGAAGAAACAAGCCTACAGATACCTTGATCTCTGACTTCTAGTCTTTAGAAGTGTGAGAAAATAAATTTTTGTTATTTAAGTCACCCAGCCTGTGGTTCTTTCTCATGGCAACCCTAAAAAAATTGATACAGTAATATTTTAACTATCTGAACTGTTATCCTAATTAAGAAATTTGCAAACCAAAGATGCATCTTTAGAAGATACTCTTGTAGGATATCAAGTAAGTTGTTATGCTTTCCTGAAAATTTATTAGTGCTATGGCTTAGACATGGGGGATCCAAATACCATAGGAAGTACAAGTCATTGCACAGTTATCTTTTATTATATTTTCTGTTCTGAACATGTTAGTCTGGATTAATAAGAATAAGAGTTATTTTGAAATCTTATCAGAGCAGACCTCCATTATACAAAGCACAGCTGTGGAAATATTAATTATCCTACAGTGTTGGATTGTATTACAAAATCAAGCCAGTCAGGAAATCGAGGTGTTGGAAATGTACTTCAGTCAAATCTTGTAAGAGAGTCTAAATAGTTTTAAAAGCCTTTTTTATAAAGGCATACTTGGCAGACTCCCTGTGCAGTGATGAATATGCTTACATCTTCTGGAGGACGTTACAGCCAGCAGGGCTTTTGGAGAACCTGAAATTCGTGAAGAGGTAATTTTTTTTTTCTTTTTTTTACAAACCTTATAACCCACGGAGTAAACAATGTACAGATAATCTGCCTGTTCTCCAGGCTTCTTTTGATTAACTTCACGAGAGAGCAAAGATTTATGTGCGGAAGTTGTTTCTGCATTGACCTCTTGTGCGCTCCTTTCAGAATATGAAAAATGGCATCATCTGATTCCAGAAGGGGGTGACAGGACAGCGCACCATTATAGGGGTGCATTTGCAGATTGCTGCTGCTTGCTTTTCCAGGAGGTTTACACTGGGCAGAAATAAATCTATTCTTGCTTTCACTTATCTTTGTCATTAATATGTTGTGCAGAAAGAAAATTCCAATAAATCTCTGTTAATTCCAATTTGCACCAAGAGTTTTCAAGAAGCTAGAGATGAACCCAGTTGAGTTCAGCATTGCATCTTCACCTGCAATAATTCTTCAGTCTAAAATAACCTAGAAGAAAATGAGCAGGAGAAAGCTTTGAGAGTCTGAATTAGTAGAACTCATCCTTGGTACCCATTCTTTTTATTGTTAATGTGCCTAAAAATTACTTTGATAATAGTAGCTGTCTTTTATTGAGGTTTGCTTTTAATCCTACCCATTAATTTACATTTATTATCTCATTGAATGTTCAAAATACTTCTCTGAATTGACTTACAATACTCTTACTACAGACATAAAGAAACTGATGTGCAGAAAAGCTAAATAATTTGTCCAATGTCACACAGCTAAAGAGTTGATGAAAAATTCAAACCCAGTTTGACTCCAAAGTTTGTTTGTTTAGCCCCTAAAATATACTACTTAAACAGCTTATGTGAATTGGATGCTTGGTGCATTTAAGTATCTTTCTCTTCTTTAGAAATGAAAGGCGGAACTGACACATCTCCCAGCCTGGTTTTGAAGGAATAGTTACATGTCAGTAAGGTTTGAAAGGATGACTTTGTGTCCTGATATATGTGCTTGATATTTTCCTTCCCACCTCCCCGTACCTCTCTTTACCCTTCTCCACCCATGCCATGCCCCAGGAATTGATCTACATGGATTACATTAATGGGTTCTCTCCCTCAAACTTCCAGTGGGTTTAGACACTGGGGAGCTCAGGCAATAAATTGGAAGAGGAGAATGAGGCGGGAATCATTATTACTTTTACTCCCTCCCTGTGGTGCAGCCAGGATTCAACTGAGTCCCTTGACTAAAGATTTCAACTCCTTGAGACAGTCTTTCCACAAAGACTTCTCAGCCTCTGAATGGTGGCAATTCTTTCCCTCCGTTGGGTAGGAATGGTGTCCTATACTCACTAGCCATGGGGGATTGTTCTATCCCTCATGGTCTTCCTATACTGCCCCCAATCTTGTATGTTATTCCTTTACAAAACTCTCCTTGAATTATCATAATTTGTATATACTGAATGGTTACCTTGATTAATACAATTTAAAATATTCTGTGGACTAATATAGAATACTGTGCTTCTTACTTTTTTATAACCAGTCACTGCATTAAGCATGCTTTCTTATAGTCCCCAGACATTTCCTCAATCTCTTCTCAAATCTCTCCTTTCTGTCTACTTTTGACGTACTAAGTATCAGGTCAGGGTCCAAATGGATCTAACCACTAAAGCGTGATATAGGGGATAAACAAAACAAACAAAACCCCATAATGGACTACAATTGTGACTCCTGTCCTCTATATAAAAAATAAAATATATCCCTACTGTACAAAATTCATTAGTGATGATTCATTAGAATAGGCCTGAGTAGTTTTTCTTTATTATGCTTAATTTCTTAATATATTTAGTTTCTTAAAATTTCTTGTTTTGGAAAAAATATATATAAGATACATATTATTTCTTTGCTAGAAAATTAGTTAGAATTCTTCTAGAACACTGAAACATTGATCAACTGTGAATGATAATAATAATCATCATCATGTTCAAGCAATATTGATGAGGGGTGTGTGCATAATAAAAAAGTTTACATATTGCAATCCATAAGATACGTTTCCCTACCTAATGAAGAACACTACTAAATAGAAGAGGAGGTAAAGCTTAGCAGTTTAAGACACTAATCACAGAATAATCTACTGCTTTTATAATAGAAACCAGTTTGACTCTTGAACTTGCAGTATTTTCTCCAATAGCAATAGAATTGGGGCCTTGGCCCCAGCCCTGGGAGAACACAGTTTTCTATTATTCTCTTTACCTCCAACAAAAATGATCTTCTTCACGCAGTGATTTTTTTTTTCTTGTTGAAACATTTTATAACCCGCTTACATTGCTTCACCTTTGTACTATTCCATGAGAATAATAATGGGGAAAATAAGCTTGAAGTAGTCTTTTATTTTTTTCCCTTCTTTTGCTCTGTTAATAAATGAATTGATTTGAGAGAAAGTAAGAATTGCTTAGACAACTCTAATGGTTGCAATCATTTCAGAATAGATTGTTGGCTATTGATTAAATTGGAATGCTACACATGAACACATTTGTGATCTGATTTCAAATAGCAGTGTTCTGATTTGATTTTGGTAGACTATAAGTGACTTAAGGTAGTTGTTTACTTAGAAATAAAACCTAAGTCTTTATCAAGGTTCTTTTTGTTTGTTTTTGTTTCATGTGTTTACATACAGAAAACAACAAAACACAATAGTTTCCTATACAAGAGTGATAGTACCTGCTCAGAGCAATATGACTTATACTCATTTTGGTGACACTTGTTGTGTTTGATAACATCAAATAGTTTCTTAATTCCTAGAAGAAGGAAAGGTGCCAAACTATCAGGGTGGTTTTGCCGGCCAAATGGCAGTGATGAATAATTCATAGCTATATTGTGTCATTTTTCCCTAACTACTGTTATTCTAAGTAAATGTCTGTGTAATACTTTTCTCAAAAATTTAACCTATTGGCTACTAATCTAAAGAACAACCAAAAATGTC
Source organism: Physeter macrocephalus (assembly GCF_002837175.3). NCBI lineage: Eukaryota > Metazoa > Chordata > Mammalia > Artiodactyla > Physeteridae > Physeter > Physeter macrocephalus. The sequence continues at coordinate 47,022,927 of NC_041220.1, read as the reverse complement.
ATCTCATACAAAAAAAAGAAGAAAATTTACAAGTTTAGTAATATCATACCTAATCAAATCTCAGGACCACATAAGAAATACATTATGGCATTCTCCATTTAACATGCAGGAAGAAAGTTGATGTATGATATTAAGAGAAATGTATTTTAATTTAAAATATTATTAAAATTGTAGTTATATTTTAGCTGTGCTTTAATTTATCTCTATTACTTAAAATCTTTATCTAAATAGTGATAATATTTAAGGACAAATGAAAGATGCATGATATTTTCTTTGAATTATAAAGTCTTAAATAAACTAGAGTAAAATTAATAAATAACTGTTATAATTTGAGGTAATTCTACCAACATAAAGAGGAGAAGAATAGTATGACAAAGGGGTGGAATGTCTGATTGCTTAGCTCCGTCCTTTAAATTCTAACCTCCCATACGATGACAATCAGGGAAGACTCATATCATAGTCAATAGGACTACTTTGTCTTATTGAGAGATTATAATATGGTTACTTTGATCAGTTTCATATGAAAAAGGAAAGAAGGCATTGGACTGGGAATAAGAGATCTGGCTCTTCTATTACATAGTTGTATAATCCTGAGAAATCATTTTGCCTCTGTGGACTTTCTGTATCCAGCAGTACTGAGTAATGTTTAAGACTACTTATTCTTGGAACCGATTTGCTGAAGTGAAAATTGCAGTCCACCATTTATGTGTGTTATTGGGCAAGATTCCTAATGTCTCTGTTTCCTCACTTTCACAATGTAGACCATAGTATCAGCTCATAGGTTTGTTGTGAAGATTAAGCGAATAAATACATTTAAACCATTTAGAATAGTGCCCAGTCCATTTTAAATTCTTAGTAAATGCTGGCTTTAACATGCTACGGTGCTGTCATCAATTAATTGAATTTTTAAATTTAATTTTGATTGACATATTGCATTTATTCAAGATCTGAATATAAAATGAAAACAGTGGCTTTTTAACTTTTTTTTTTTTTTTTTTGCGGTACTCGGGCCTCTCACTGCTGTGGCCTCTCCCATTGCGGAGCACAGGCTCCGGACGCGCAGGCTCAGCGGCCATGGCTCACGGGCCCAGCCGCTCCGCGGCATGTGGGACCTTCCCGGATCGGGGCACGAACCCGCGTCCCCTGCATCGGCAGGCGGGCTCTCAACCACCGCGCCACCAGGGAAGCCCCAGTGGCTTTTTAGATTCAGCCCACTCGTTCATGTGAAATTCTATATTGATGAATGCTTTGCCAAAATGTAAATGTAAGGAAGAGAATGGGCCATTTATGGTATAACACATTTGGCTCAATTCAGATGAAGGCAATCAGGCATGTGAGGCTGTCAGCACTCTTCCTTCCTTCCTACTTATCTGGTATCCATTTGCAAGACTGGCCCAAGCAGCAGAAATTTGGTAAGGAGTTGAAAGAAGGAGGTTCTTATGGTACTCAAAGCAAAAAGAAAAAGGTTACTTATTGTGTTATTGATATATGTTTTTTCTCTCAGCTTTGGGGATTGGCTCTGAAATCTCTAAAAGGATTTCATATAAAAACAGTTTTAGAGATGGTTTTTGAGAGATCTGGGACATATGTGGCAGATGGTAATGTGCAAGCTACAGTTGGGGTTGTGTAATATTGTCCTTATCACAATAAGGGATTCTTTAAGGCTCCAGAAACATAACAGAGGCTTTTTTCCAAAAATTTAATTGTAGTAAAATATACATAACATAAAATTAACCATATTAACCATTTTTAAGAATACAGTTTAGAGGTGTGAAGTACATTCACGCTGTTGTACAAACAATCTCCAGAGTTATTTTCATCTTGCAAAGCTGAAACTCTAAAGCCATTAAACAACTCCTCATTCACTTCTCTCACCAGGCCCTGGCAACCACCATTCTATATTCAGTCTCTATGAATCTGACAACACTAGGTATCTCATACAAGTGGAATCATACAGTATTTGCCTTTTTGTGACTGGCTTATTTCATTTAGCATGATATCCTCAAAGTTCATCCATCTGTCGTATATGTCAGAATTTCCTTCCTTTTTAAGGTTGAATAACATCCCATTGTATGTATATATACCACATTTTGTTTATCGATTAATCTATTGATGGACACTTGGACTGCTTTCACTTTTTGACTATTGTGTATAATGCTGCTATAAACAAGGGTGGTCAAGTATCTCTTAGAGACTCTGCCTTCAATTCTTTTGAGTATATACTTAGAAGTGAATTTTTTGGATCTATAGTAATTCTATATTTAATTTTTTTAGAAAGCTCCATAACGATTTTCATAGTGTCTGCATTGCATTTTACATTCCTGCCAACAGTGCACAAGGGTTCCAATGTCTCCACATCCTTGCTAACACTTGTCATTTATTTATTTATTTATTTATTATTTTTTGTGTGTGTGGTACGCGGGCCTCTCACTGCCCTGGCCTCTCCCGTTGCGGAGCACAGGCTCCGGACGCGCAGGCTCAGCGGCCATGGCTCACGGGCCCAGCCGCTCCGCGGCATGTGGGACCTTCCCGGATCGGGGCACGAACCCGCGTCCCCTGCATCGGCAGGCGGACTCTCAACCACTGCGCCACCAGGGAAGCCCCTATTTATTTTTTATAGTAACCATCCCACTGAGTATGAGCATAACAGGGACTTAAAATTTCTTTCTTTTCCTCTGGATTAAAAACTCCTCAAGGCAAGTGTAAGTGTCTTATTTACTGCTCTATCCCCTGTGCCTCATGCCGTGTCCAGAACCCAATACAGATTCAATAAGCGTGTGTGAAATATAAATATATAAGGAGCACAGCATAGTTCGGGCACCTCGCGTGTTCTGCAACTCTACTATATGCCAGAGAGCAGCATCTCAGGCAAGGTGATTTCCCAACATGCTCAGGAAACAGATCAGAGGTGACCTTCCTCTCTGGAGAGATTTGAGGGCAGCAAATATCAACAAGACAGCTGTTGAGGAGAAATATAGATAAATAGACATTTTTGTAGGAATACAGGTATTAAATGAGTACTTTTGAGACACTCCATAGGGCTTTCTGGAATTATTAAAGAATATGTTAGACTTAGTAAAGTAAAAAATGGAGGACAGCAGGGATGCTGACGTTTTACAACTAGGATAAGTCAACAGAATTCAGACATTACAATTTAAGTGACTACAATTGGATTTTAATTCCAAACAGCTATACTGAGCCCAAAATGGGCTAAATTTTCTCTACTTATGAGTTCCTATTTCTGACTAACCTGCTCATTAAGTCTTCACATTATAAACAAATTGATAGTGATCCTATTTCAGGCATTAGTAATAGTAATTGTCAGTAAAGAATTGATAACGGACAACAGCAGTTAGCTTTAGCTCATGGATGTCAAAATACGCTTGATCTAACAATGACTTCCATTGGATGATATTTCTTTCTGTAGAAAAGATTTGCCTAAAACATAGATGATTATAGATGCTAGGTAACAGTTGAGAGGTCATGGAACAATGTACATAAGTCATATGATTACCTACTTTGCTGTGGCATATGGTCCTTGTATCACTGTATGAAACAGCTCAAACTTAGAGCTAATTGAATTAAAAAACACAGGAGGAATTGCTAATTTGCAGTAGAAGTAGGGTCAATAATAGAAGATCCAGAGAGAGCTGAAATTACAAAGTGAGTGGAGACTGTAAGTTTCTACAAGAAAACAAGCCAGTAGACGAGAGACAATAATTAGATGCATTTGGAGATTGAGAGGCAAATGGAGACGAGGTATCCCCTGGTTTCAGAGAAGGAAGGAGAGAGCAGCCTGAATCTAGAGTTGTCTCACTTTGTTTATAGGTTTTCTGTTCCAGTTCAGTCTACAGGCATTATTAAAATCATCCCACTTTTTCTTGAAATAACTTGAGCTACCATCCTTCGAAATCACTCTAAGAATTATATCCAGTGGTTAAAGCTGATCCCAAACCTGCTTTTATGTGCTGAGGGCAGTTTCATTCTCCACTACGCTTTAGTTTGTAAATTGGTTAAACGTAGTAGACGGTCAGGCAGTAAAGTTTTGCACATTATGTTATTATATACTCTCTTACATTGTAAGTCACCCGCTTTTGCTATGGAAGTTTAATACCAGAATTAAATACAACAGCCATTTACGGCGTGCATTTTATTCAGTAGGTATGGAGCTAGGTACCTCAAAATAACTCTATGACATAGGTAGTAATATCCTATTTTATATTGATATATGAAGACGTGAAAGCCCAGAATGTTTAAGGATTGTTTCAGAGGTCACACTCAGGTCTTCTAAACTCCAAAAAACAAAGGCTCTGAAACATTAGAATGAGAGAGGATGATACCCGCTTCTATGTCGAAAAGCCCAGATCTTGTCAAAGAAAAATTCTATGTTTAGTCCTCAAACATCCATAATGTGTAAAGTGCTAAAGTGTAAAGAAATTTAAAGTGCAGAAATTTCATCTGTGCTAAGATATACGTAAGTCGGGCTTCCCTGGTGGCGCAGTGGTTGCGCGTCCGCCTGCCAATGCAGGGGAACCGGGTTCGCGCCCCGGTCTGGGAGGATCCCACGTGCCGCGGAGCGGCTGGGCCCGTGAGCCATGGCCGCTGAGCCTGCGCATCCGGATCCTCCGGACCCTGTGCCCCGCAACGGGAGAGGCCACAACAGTGTGAGGCCCGCGTACCACACAAAAAAAAAAAAAAAAAAAAAAAAAAAAGATATACGTAAGTCATACTACATTAATACTACACAGGAGCTATCTGTGGCCATGACACTCCTCTCCTACCAGATGCTTCCTGGGTTTCCTCCAGTGCTTCTTGTAGTCAATGGTTCTGACTTTGGAGTCACAGCTGTACCCCTGACCTTATATTTCATGAGGCACCACTGTATCCTAATCATAAATATATTGGAAGCCCTACTAAGCTGTCTGCACTTTACAGATTCACCAGGTGAACCAACATTCTCCATTCCCTTTGAAAAACATACCAACCTCTCATTGTAATCATGGTTGAGTGCTCACTGCTCGTAGGCGCCTGTCTAGGACCCTAACTACTCCTGCTCCTGCTGTTTGAGTTCAATGCTTAACTAGAGTCAGCCTTGGTTTTTCTCTACTGTGCCAATCGATTGTCCCTAAGTTGAATCATTAAATTCAAATACCTATTACATAAGCCAATGGAATATGAATGAAAAAATAAGAACAATTTCTGTTGTCATGAAATCTAAATTGAATACTGAGGAAAGGCTCAAGAAGGAAAGAAAAATATTTTTTAAAATGCTGTGGAATTGGAGTGAGCAAGTCAACTCTAAAAGACTGGGATACAAATCTTTTGTAAAAAAACATTCTACCCATACTTTTGCTGTGTTCTTGATACAGTTTGAGAAATTCTAAGCTCATGTTAAATTTGGGGCATGGTTTATTCAAAATAGGTGATTCTAAACTCCAATCAAATATACACCCCCAAAAATCTTTGGCCCTATATCAAAAGTTTAGCAAACAAATATATACTTTCAAATTTAAGTCAACATAAAATATTTAAATTAGGAATGTGTCACTTTTTTGGTCCACAACTTAAAGTGGATATTAATTAGTCTATCAATTCCCAAGCCCTCTGGATTTGGATAATAGCACTTTTATTCTCCTCCTACTGCTTAAAGTTGAAATAGAATTTGTTATTAGATTCCCCCCTTTACCCCCCAAACAGACTTTTATCATGCAACTTCTGTGGATTATTTGGCATTTTAGCATGATGAGGGAAGCCAAGGTGAGGCAGAAAACATTATACTGGGAGGAGGAGCGTTCAGAGGCAGGGGCAGCTAGGACTCAATAATAAGATGTAGAAGTTAGCTAGGTGAGATTTGTTTGTTTTCTTGCAAGGAATGAATTCACTATTACTTTACATAAGGTATATAAACCAGTGTTATGGTGTTTCAGTTTCTTTTATTTACTTCTACATTTATATTTCACCTTTTGCTAAAAGGATTTGAAGTGGTATATCGTAAAAACGCAATTCACTAAGACCGGACCATTAACTGAGAATTGTTCTCATTGAGCATTTTTTGCATTCCAGTTCTATGTTGTATTTGAAAATGTCCTTGCATTACAAAAATTAGAGCTTGTAAACAGTTTGAAAAAAAAGTCAACTCTTCAAAACTGCATGTCTTTTCCTCACTTTCCTCTCTAACTACCCTCCTCACATTTAGTAATCAAAAGAAGAAACTTAATATAATACATTTTGCAAACTTACATACAGCTATATAAAGAAGGTGTCTATAATAATTTTTTATCACATGCTCTGATTTGATTTTGTTTAGCTGTATACACATAAGTAACATATATATGCAATTATGAAGAGGAAGGTGGTTGTTTTTGAAGGTGACTGTGTTATAGAGGTTTTGTTTTTTAGGTATGGCTAGAACATCTATAAAAATTCAATTCAGGACTTGCTTACTTATCACTTTTACACTTTCAATCTGAAAACTTCTTCACTATTTTTTTTGCCACCCTACTCCAAAGACTGTGCCAGCCTAATAGCTATAAATCTTTTTGTTCCATTTTCTGCAATAGTTTCCAGGCTATAAAAAAGTCTACCACACTGCTTATGGGTCTAATTTACTGACTCAATAAATATGCCCCATCACTTGATTGACAAGAGTGAATTCATTAATTTCTAGCAGAAATTTTAGATAAAAGGGTCAGCTCAAGATTCCTATTCTTGGATGAAGGCACAGTGATGCCCCTATGCATGCTTTGCTCTGGTTCCACTAGTGGTGATCTCATCATATCACTTGGTGTCCAGTAGAAAAGAGATTGATATGATATTTATAATTATTATAGATGTCCAAGCCTCATTGTGGAAGAAAAAAAAGTATTAGAATTTTAAAGTTATTTTAGCTCTGCATTCTCTGTCTGTTGGGTCCTCAAAAACATCTTAGGTTTGACTGGCTCAAAAATATATTTAGACCTGATTGATCAAAATAAAGCGAGCTGGTGTCTGTTTTTATTTTTTAATATCCAGTGTACCTGATGTGGGATTTTTATAAGAGGTTCAAACAGAGAGAAGCAAATATCTATTTTAACTAATAAAATATCCATTAAAAAAGTTAAAGAGGTTCATTATAGCTCTGATCTGCTCATTCCATTAAAGAAGTTATTAAAGATTGCTTCAGGATGTGGCCAAAGTAATGAAGTGCTCAGAGTAATATCTTATAAACGTCATTCTTACAACTAATGGCTTCTGAGTAGCCGTTTTAAATATTAAACCTTTTAAACATCTTTTTTGAATATTTATGATTTTGGGAAAGAGACTCTACTTATTTAGTATGTATCCCCTTGTACATTTGTATGAATGTATGTTTATACGTGTGGTTTATGTGTACAGGGCACTTAAACTATAATCTGGCAATTCAGGTTGATCCTAATTCCATCAACGTACACTTGGATTTGGAACAAATAAATGTCACTAAAATGTGCCCAGCTTCACACTTCTAGCAGCCTTCTTTTATATATTTAATTTAGTTCTTTCCAAATCTCACCAAAAAAAGGTCACATCCAAATAAAAGATTTGTAAATTTCATGAGAGCAGAGACTCATAAATGTTTTGCTCTGTTTTGTATGCTCTCAATTCCAAGGAGGGTGCCTGGAATATAATTTAAGAATTAAAAGGGCAGGGTACAGAATAATATTGCCTGAATGGGAATCTAGCATCATCACTTACTTGCTGTGTAATGTTGCGTACTTTGTTTAAGTTGTTCATGCCTCAGTTCCCTGAAACATAGAGTGGATCTGATGTCTGCTGCTCTGTTTGTATCTAGGCTGTATCTATTCCATGATCATGTCAATTACAGCAAGATCCTGTATACTCGTCTAATTGGATCATAAACTCAATCTAAATTTTAGTTTTCTCCTACCAATTCATAGCCCATTTGAAAATGTCACTTTGAAATCTACCTCAAATCCTTTTCTTGAATACTGAAATAACTGATCTACTAATCTTATGTGGTGTGGGTTTTGTGTTACCCTTACTCTACCCCCCTTTTATGTCCTCATAGTAGTATACAAACACTTGGAACTTTTAAGCTGAATAATGTGTGTTGTGTGTGGGGTGTGTGTGTGTGTGTGTGTGTGTGTGTGTGTGTGTGTGTGTGTGTGTGTATGTGGTATGTGAGGAGGAGGAGCAACTCTGCTTGTTGGTATGGTGTAACAATACTCTTTCCCCTTTTTAAAATCAGTGTGGGCATCAATCTGCTCAGATAATAGAACATGTCAGTGTCTTGAATTTACTTGACATTGCACTAGCTAACTCACGATTCACATTTTTCTCAAAAAAAGTGAAACAGAAAATATGCTTTAATAAAAAGAGCATATATATGGTTTTCTGGTTTAAAATGTAAGATTTTTTTTTTTTTGGTTTGCTCTTTTAATTTCACAATTTCTCCATTTTCTTATAAGTGGGATATTTCTCAGAAGGGCTAAGTCTGAATTTTGTGCTAAAGAATGAAGAGATTAACCATGTAAAGGGATAAGAAAGAATATATATGACTCTATGGTTTCATAGGGATAAGATCAAAATCTCCTAAATTGCAGTGAAACCAACTAGTCATGGTTTCACTAGCTGCTGTGGAGTCCTGGGGATGAGGTGGTATTTATCTACTTAGGACTGACAATAGCTCCATCAACACTGTTGGCAATATCGAGGGCTGCTGAGAGTTCAACAAAGTTAGGGACCAAACTGTATGCATTAGATTTGACTATAAAGTGATCCCTAGAGCTATGCGGTCGAGTGGTGTGAATGCTGTTCTATTATCTGCTCTATTATCTGAGCCCTGTGTCAGGGTGTCAGAGGAGTAAGGAACAGATCCTTGCTATTCAAACAGTGGTTTATGGACCAATGGCATCAGCCCTACCAAGGAGCTTGTTAGAAATGTAGAATCTCAGGCACCTCCTCACAACTACTGCATCAGATTATGCATTTTAACAAGACATCCAGGTGATCGCCAAGCATGTTAAAGTATGAGAAGCACTGGTTGTAGACACCAGTTTTGAGAAGGTTGCCTATGAAAGAAGGGACAAAAAATAAGACAGCAGGTAGAGGAAGAGATATAATTCATGAATTTTGTTATTATTATTATTATTAACAGACCAAGCACATGGAAAATGATAATAGGCAACGTTTAAAATACATATTACATATAATATCAAATCAAACATTAACAGAATAGATGTTATTTTCAAAGTATAGATTTGGAAAATGAGTCTCAGAGAGGTTAAGATAATTTGTCAGTTATAAAATAAGATGTTGAACCATTTTTCAAATGTGGGTCTGTCTGTCTGCAGATGCTCATACCCTTTATTATAATTAAGGTTGACTCTTAATGAGAAGAAACACACTGAATTAAGCAAAGGAAGAAAGCTATGATGGTTGAGACTGTTAATTTTGGTATTATCATTGATGGTCCCAAATGGTATAGGAATTGCTTAATTTATTCACTTCCCAATTATTTTATCTAGCAAAGCAAGTCAATTTGGCTAATAAAACAATCAATGGACATTTTTAGAAGATATTTTGTGATATGGCAGGTTCATGACAGGTATAATCGCTACTAGAGTTGCTACTCTTTTGGGAATCTAAATATTGTGAAAAACTTGAATAAAATATAATTTCATGTAAACATAGTCTCCTAGCTGGTAGTCTATCAATGTTGTGGTGTCCATCGCAGATAGTCTTCACAGAGTTGATACACTCCATCCTTGAGCTGCACGGCTAACTCCTTTCCAGGAATTGTCCTTAGCTAAAGGGATTTTTTTTTTTTTTTTTGCCCTCTCCTTGGGCAGCTCAACTCCAATGACTATAGAGGTATAAAGACTTAGCCCTCTTGTTTCAATTTGGTCTAACTGGAGAGAATCTGAGCTCGCAGAATGCTATGTGGGATCAGCTGAGGCCTCCACTGCACCTGCATTATAGTTCAGTTCAATGGTGTGCTGGGGCCAGCTCCAAATGGCTGCTGAGAGGGAATTTTGTGCATCATTCCCAATTCCCCATTTAGTGAGTTTATGCCAGTAGTTTGAAAGAATTAAATACATCATGGAAATCAGCAAATGCTACAAATCAAGGATTTTTTTTTCCTGGAGAACTTGTTAAACTGTTACCAGTACACCACAGTTTCAAATACTACTTCTACTCAAACCTACATTCCTTAATTCTTTAAATTTGTCATGCATTCCTCAATAAAGCCCCTGCATGCACACCTTTCCTAGCATCTGTTTGGAGGGAACCCACCTAAAACAATGGCATTTTTGCAAAAGTCAGATATTTTCAACACTTTACAGAAGGGTTTGGTAAACAATGGCCAAAGGGCCTGGTCTTGTAAATAAATTTTATTGGAGCGCAGTCACTCATTCACATATTTATCATCAATGACTACTTTCATGACAGAATGCCAGAGTTATATATGTCTACAGAACCAAAAATATTTACTGTCTGGCCCTTTACAGAAAATGTTTGCTGACCTTTGAACTACTGGATAACTTTTATGTCTCTCTAAGACAATTTAAGCTTAAAGGTGTCCAAAACGAATCTCACTATACTGCGTCTCCTCCATTTTCTATAATATTCCTGTCCCTGTGTATTTTTTCTTTGTTTTCAGTGTCATAAACCATCCAGTTTCCAAAGAAACACTTGATTTCATGTTTGTCTCTCCATCCTTACTGTAGTAACATTCAGAATTGTGTATATTGTTTGGTGCCACCTTTTATCTGCCCCCTTTATAAGCCATTTCTGCCATGTCAGTTTTCTCTCTATGTTCTTCTGAGAATGATTTTTCTAAAACATAAATTTTATTATACAAGTTTTAGGCTTAAAACCCTCATTCAGTCACCATTGATCAAATAAATTGCAAACCCCTTAACTTCGTATATGCGCTCTATTTTTTTTAACACCTTTATTGGAGTATAATTGTTTTACAATGGTGTGTTAGTTTCTGCTTTATAACAGAGTGAATCAGCTATACATACACATCTATCCCCATATCACCTCCCTCTTGCATCTCCCTCCCATCCTCCCTATCCCACCCCTCTAGGTGGTCACAAAGCACCGGGCTGATCACCCTGTACTATGCAGCTGCTTCCCAGTAGCTATCTATTTTACATTTGGTAGTGTATATATGTCCATGCCACTCTCTCACTTTGCCACAGTTTACCCTACCCCCTCCCCATGTCCTCAGGTCCATTCTCTACGTCGGCGTCTTTATTCCTGTCCTGCTACTACATTCTTCAGAACCCTTTTTTCCTTAGATTCCATGTATATGTGTTAGCATACGGTATTTTTTTTCTCTTTCTGACTTACTTCACTCTGTATGACAGACTCTAGGTCCACCCACCTCACTACAAATAACTCAATTTCATTTCTTTTCATGGCTGAGTAATATTCCATTGTATATATGTTCCACATCTTCTTTACCAATTCATCTGTCAATGGACACTTAGGTTGCTTCCATATCCTGGCTATTGTAAATAGAGCTGCAATGATCATTGTGGTACATGACTGTTTTTTGAATTACGTTTTTCTCAGGGTATATGCCCAGTAGTGGGATTGCTGTAGTGTATATATGTCCATGCCACTCTCTCACTTTGCCACAGTTTACCCTACCCCCTCCCCATGTCCTCAGGTCCATTCTCTACGTAGGCGTCTTTATTCCTGTCCTGCTACTACATTCTTCAGAACCCTTTTTTCCTTAGATTCCATGTATATGTGTTAGCATACGGTATTTTTTTTCTCTTTCTGACTTACTTCACTCTGTATGACAGACTCTAGGTCCACCCACCTCACTACAAATAACTCAATTTCATTTCTTTTCATGGCTGAGTAATATTCCATTGTATATATGTTCCACATCTTCTTTACCAATTCATCTGTCAATGGACACTTAGGTTGCTTCCATATCCTGGCTATTGTAAATAGAGCTGCAATGATCATTGTGGTACATGACTGTTTTTTGAATTACGTTTTTCTCAGGGTATATGCCCAGTAGTGGGATTGCTGGGTCATATGGTAGTTCTATTTTTAGTTTTTTAAGGAACCTCCATACTGTTCTCCATAATGGCTGTATCAATTTACATTCCCAACAACAGTGCAAGACGGTTCCCTTTGCTCCACACCCTCTCCAGCGTTTATTGTTTGTAGATTTTTTGATGATGGCCATTCTGACTGGTGTGAGGTGATGCCTCATTGTAGTTTTGATTTGAATTTCTCTAATAATTAGTGACGTTGAGCACCCTTTCATGTGCTTGTTGGCAATCTGTATATCTTCTTTGGACAAATGTTTATTTAGGTCTTCTGCCCATTCTTGGATTGGGTTGTTTGTTTTTTTGATATTGAGCTGCATGAGCTACTGGTAAATTTTGGAGATTAATTCTTTGTCAGTTGCTTTATTTGCAAATATTTTCTCCCATTCTGAGGGCTGTCTTTTCAGCTTGTTTATGGTTTCCTTTGCAGTGCAAAAGCTTTTAAGTTTCATTAGGTCCCTTTTGTTTATTTTTGTTTTTATTTCCCTTTCTCTAGGAGGTGGGTCAAAAAGGATCTTGCTGTGATTTATGTCATAGAGTGTTCTGCCTATGTTTTCCTCTAAGAGTTTGATAGTGTCTGGCCTTACATGTTAGTTATTTAATCCATTTTGAGTTTATTTTTGTGTATGGTGTAAGGGAGTCTTCTAACTTCATTCTTTTACATGTAGCTGTCCAGTTTTCCCAGCACCACTCATTGAAGAGTGTGTCTTTTCTCCATTACATATTCTTCCTTCCCTAAGAGGGTAAGTTCCCTCTATGCCTACTTTCTGGAGGGTTTTTATCATAAATGGGTGTTGAGTTTTTTCAAAAGCTTTTTCTGCATCTATTGAGATGATCATGTGGTTTTTCTCCTTCAATCTGTTAATATGGTTTATCACAATGATTTGCATATATTGAAGAATCCTTGCATTCCTGGGATAAACCCCACTTGATCATGGTGTATGATCATTTTAATGTGCTCTTGGATTCTGTTTGCTAGTATTTTGTTGAGGATTTTTGCATCTATGTTCATCAGTGATCTTGGCCTGTAGTTTTCTTTCTTTGTGCCATCTTTGTCTGGTTTTGGTATCACGGTGATGTTGGGCTCGTAGAATGAGTTTGGGAGTGTTCCCTCCTCTGCCACATTCTGGAAGAGTTTGAGAAGGATAGGTGTTAGCTCTTCTCTAAATGTTTGATAGAATTCGCCTGTGAAGCCATCTGGTCCTGGGCTTTTGTTTGTTGGAAGATTTTTAATCACAGTATCAATTTCAGTGCTTGTGATTGGTCTGTTTATATTTTCTATTTCTTCCTGGTTCAGTCTCGGAAGGTTGTACTTTTCTAAGAATTTGTCC
>NC_041220.1:47002986-47009504 GCF_002837175.3 Physeter macrocephalus | reverse complement strand
ATTCTATTGATTGAGTCTTCTCCCTTTTTTTCTTGATGGGTCTGGCTAATGGTTTATCAACTTTGTTTATCTTCTCAAAGAACCAGATTTTAGTTTTCTTGATCTTTGCTATTGTTTTCTTCATTTCTTTTTCATTTATTTCTGATCAGATCTATATAATTTCTTTCCTTCTGCTAATTTTGGGTTACTCTGTTCTTCTTTCTCTAATTGCTTTAGGTATAAGGTTAGGTTGTTTATTTGAGGTGTTTCTTGTTTCTTGAGGTAGGATTGTATTGCTATAAACTTCCCTCTTAGAACTGCTTTTGCTGCATCCCATAGGTTTTGGGTTATTGTGTTTTCATTCTCATATGTTTCTAGTATTTTTTTATATCCTCTTTGATTTCTTCAGTGATCTCTTGGTTATTAAGTAGTGTATTGTTTAGCCTCCATGTGTTTGTATTTTTTACAGATTTTTTTCCTGTAATTGATACCTAGTCTCATAGCATTGTGGTTGGAAAAGATACTGGATACGATTTCAATTTTCTTAAATTTACCAAAGCTCGATTTGTAAACCAAGATATGATCTATCCTGAAGAATGTTCCATGAGCACTTGAGAAAATGTGTATTTTGTTGTTTTTGGATGGAATGTCCTATAAATATCAATTAAGTCCATCTTGTTTAATATATCATTTAAAGCTTGTGTTTCCTTATTTATTTTCATTTTGGATGATCTGTCCATTGATGAAAGTGGGGTGTTAAAGTCCCCCACTATGTCTGTGTTACTGTCAATTTCCCCTTTTATGGCTGATAGCATTTGCCTTATGTATTGAGGTGCTCCTATGGTGGGTGCATAAATATTTACAATTGTTATATCTTCTTCTTGGATTGATCCCTGATCATTATGTAGTGTCCGTCTTTGTCTCTTGTAATAGTCTTTATTTTAACGTCTATTTTGTCTGATATAAGAATTGCCACTCCAGCTTTCTGTTGATGTCCTTTTGCACGGAATATCTTTTTCCATCCCCTTACTTTCAGTCTGTATGTGTCCCTAGGTCTGAAGTGGGTCTCTTGTAGACCACATATATACAGGTCTTTTTTGGTGTATCCAATTAGCCAGTCTTTGTCTTTTGGTTGGAGCATTTAATCCATTTACATTTAAGGTAATTATTGGTATGTATGTTCCTATTACCATTTTCTTAATTGTTTTGGGTTTGTTATTGTAGATCTTTTCCTTCTCTTGTGTTTCCTGCCTAGAGAAGTTCCTTTAGCATTTGTTGTAAAGCTCGTTTGGCAGTGCTGAATTCTCTCAGCTTTTGCTTTTCTGTAAAAGTTTTAGTTTCTCCATTGAATCTGAATGAGATCCTTGCTGGGTAGAGTAATCTTGGTTGTAGCTTTTTCCCTTTCATCACTTTAAATAGGTCCTGCCACTCCCTTCTGGCTTGGGGAGCTTCTGCTGAAAGATTAGCTGTTAACCTTATAGGGATTCCCTTGTATGTTATTTTTTGCTTTTCCCTTGCTGCTTTTAATATTTATTTATTTATTTTTTAAATTTTTGATAGTTTGATTAATATGTGTCTTGGTGTGTTTCTCCTTATATTTATCCTGTATGCGACTCTCTGGGCTTCCTGGACTTGATTGACTATTTCCTTTCCCATATGAGGGAAAGTTTTGAACTATAATCTATTCAAATATTTTCTCAGTCCCTTTCTTTTTCTCTTCTTCTTCTGGGACCCCTATAATTCGAATGTTGGTGTGTTTAATGTTGTCCCAGAGGTTTCTAAGACTGTCATCAATTCTTGTCATTCTTTTTTCTTTATTCTGCTCTGCAGTAGTTATTTCCACTATCTTATCTTCCAGGTCACTTCTCCGTTCTTCTGCCACAGTTATTCTGCTATTGATTCCTTGTAGAGAATTTTTATTTCATTTATTGTGTTGTTCATCATTGTTTGTTTGCTTTTTAGTTCTTCTAGGTCCTTGTTAAACGTTTCTTGTATTTTCTCCATGCTACTTCCACGATTTTGGATCATCTTTCCTATAATTACTCTGAATTCTTTTTCCGGTAGACTGCCTATTTCCTCTTCATTTGTTAGGTATGGTGGGTTTTTATCTTGCTCCTTCATCTGCTGTATGTTCCTCTGTCTTCTCATTTTGCTTAACTTACTGTGTTTGTGGTCTCCTTTTCTCAGGTTGCAGGTTTGTAGTTCCCGTTGTTTTTGGTGTCTGCCCCCAGTGGCTAAGGTTGGTTCAGTGGGTTGTTTAGGCTTCTTGGTGGAGGGGACTAGTGCCTGTGTTTTGGTGGATGAGGCTGGATCTTTTCCTTCTAGTGGGCAGGACTGCATCTGGTGGTGTGTTTTGGGGTGTCTGTCACCTTATTATGATTTTAGGCAGCCTCTCTGCTAATGGGTGGGGTTGTGTTCCTGTCTTTCTAGTTGCATAGGGTGTTCCGCACTGTAGCTTGCTTGTCATTGAGTGGAGCTGGTGTTAGTGTTGAGATGGAGATCTCTGGGTGAGCTTTCACCGTTTGATATCATGGGGAACTGGGAGATCTCTGGCGGACCAATGTCCTGAACTCAGCTCTCCCACCTCAGAGGCACAGGCCTGACACCTGGCCGGAGTACGAAGACCTTGTCAGCCACACGGCTCAGAAGAAAAAGTGGAAAAAAAAGGAAGAATAAAATAGTTATTAAAATAAAAAATGAAAAAAATAATTTTAAATAAAAAATTAGGGCTTCCCTGGTGGCGCAGTGGTTGCGCGTCCGCCTGCCGATGCAGGGGAACCGGGTCCAACCAGAAAACAAATCCACCAATGATAACAAGCACTAGAAACTATACTTTAAAAAAACCAAACTGACAGACAGGACTCTAGGACAAATGGTAAAAGCAAAGCTGTACAGACAAAGTCACACAAAGAAGCATACACATATACACTCACAAAAAGAGAAAAAGGAAAAAAATATATATGTATATCTAAATATTTAAAAAAAAGAGGAAGAGAGCAACCAAATTAATAAACAAATCTACCAATGATAATAAACTCTAAATACTAAACTAAGATAAACATAACACCAGAAACAAATTAGATGCAGAAAGCAAACCCCAGGTTGCTCCCAAAGTCCACTGCCTCAATTTTGGGATGATTCATTGTCTATTCAGGTATTCCACAGATGCAGGGTACATCAAGTTGATTGTGGATATTTAATCTGCTGCTCCTGAGGCTCCTGGGAGAAATTTCCCTTTCTCTTCTTTGTTCATACAGCTCCTGGGGTTCAGCGTTGGATTTGACCCTGTCTCTGCATGTAGGTCACCTGAGGGCATCTGTTCTTCGCTCAGACAGGATGGGGTTAAAGTAGCAGTGGATTAAGGAGCTCTGGCTCACTCACACTGGGAGGAGGGAGGAGTACAGAATTCGGGGCGAGTCTGTGGTGATAGAGGCCAGCGTGATGTTGCAACAGCCTGAGGTTTGCCGTGTGTTCTCCCAGGGAAGTTGTCCCTGGATCACGGGACCCTGGCAGTGGCAGACTGTACAGGCTCCCAGGAGGGGAGGAGTGGATAGTGACCTGTGCTTGCACACAGGCTTCTTGGTGGCTGTAGCAGCAGCCTTAGCATTTCATGCCTGTCTCTGTGGTCCCTGCTGATAGCCACAGCTTGCACTCATCTCTGGAGCTCGTTTAGGCGGTGCTCTGAATCCCCTCTACTCGCGGACCCCAAAAAAATGGTCTCTTGCCTCTCCAGCAGTTCCAGACTTTTTCCCGGACCCCCTCCCAGCTAGCTGTCATGAACTAGCCCCCTTCAGGCTGTGTTCACGCCACCTACCCCAGTCCTTTCCCTGGGATCTGACCTCCAAAGCCGAAACCTCAGGTCTCAGCCCTACCCACCCCGATGGGGAAGCAGACAAGCCTCTCAGGCTGGTGAGTGCTGGTCGGCACTGATCCTCTGTGCGGGAATCTCTCCGCTTTGCCCTCTGCACCCCTGTTGTTGTGCTCTCCTCCGTGGTTCCGAAGTTTCCCCCTGCCCACCCCCTGTATCCACCAGTGAAGGGGCTTCTAGTGTGTGGACACTTTTCCTCCTTCACAGCTCCCTCCCCAAGGGGAAGGTCCCATCCCTATTCTTCTGTCTATTTTAAAATTCTTTTTTCTTTTGCCCTACCCATGTACGTGGGTAGTTTCTTGCCTTCTGGGAAGTGTGAGATCTTCTGCAAGCATTCAGTTGGTGTCCTGTAGGTGTTGTTCCACATGTAGACGTATTTCGGATGTATTTGTGGGGAGAAAAGTGATCTCCACGTCTTACTCCTCCGCCATCTTGATGGTCTCCCTGCGTTCTTTCTTTGTATGACCCTTCTGCTTTTCCAGTTTTACCTGTCAACAGTCTCCTTCAAATTCAGCCTCTACTTTAACACCACTGATGATCGTTTACAAACCAGAAAAACTCCTTGTTCTTCTGTGTCTGTGTAAATAGATTCAGCTGCCTATAATGGCTGCCTCTCTTCTGATTCATAAAATCCTATTTATCTCTCAAGAGCCAGCTCAAATGTCCCTTCTAACTTTCAGGCTTCCATTGCTCCATCTAACAAAATTAATTACTCTTTCCTTGGGCATTCACAAAGCATGCTGTACTTATCTCTACTTTGTACTACATTGTGTTTCAATATTTAATTTTATATATAGTAGGGCCAGTACTGTTTGCGCATCTCTCTTTCTCCACCCAGTGAGTGAGTTAGTTCTCAGATCATGGACAATATTTTGTTATTCCTTTTTATTTTCCCCAGAACCTAGGACAATGCCTGAGTTTCCATTGGTTCTTAATGAATGCTGCCTGTATGGATAAATAAATAAAAATGTATCCCTTGAAATATCTTGAGATTTGTCTTAGAGGGGGTTTAATCTTATCAAATGGTAGGAAGTGGTGTTTACTAGATTATAAGATATTATCAAGTTTCAGAATTTTGAAAAGACCACTGCTTTCTGAGTAACATATATTTTAATTTGAGTGTTTGAGTTTTGATCAAGAAATGCCTTATGCAACTTGTGGAACTAGAGAGAAATTTTGGATTTCTTAGGAAATGTATTTTATCATTTTGTTTGGCTTGAAGCAAACATAAATGTTGAAATTCCTATTCTTGCCATTTTTGCATGCCCTTGAAAAATGGTTATGGGAGATTATTTGGGGAAATTAAATTACACAAATGGTATTTTAACAACTTTTTCCTTTTAAAATCATATCCTGAGATAGAGTTCCAAAAGTTCATGTTTCCTGACTTCTCAGCTGCCATAAAGTTGGACATAGCTCTTTAATTTAAAGGATTAAATTGGTTTTAACTGAAAGAGTAGAGCTTGGTTTTCTTTCACAGATTGCAGTGGGAACATGAGTGCTGCAAAGCTATTAGACCTCTCATACGAAACATTTCAAATAATTTGGAATATCTCAAACAATGACATTCAGTATCTCCCAAGCATGATCCAGAATATTAAAGCTAGAAGACCAGGTTATTTAATAATTTAGTACCTTTTTATATATTCCAGTAGCACCAATTTAATAAATCATAACCTCATCTGGAATAACATTTGATTCAGTAATATTTTTAAAATGTCTAATTAGCACAGAATATGTATGGCAAAAATGTAGCAAGCCCAAACATAAGACAACAAAACTCAAGCAATAGGAAAGAAATCATTAAAGGTGTAGCAGGTGAAATTGACCAGTGATTTTTCTTATGATCATATAAATATTAAAAACATCTTTTGGAAAAGAAGCCCATTCAAAATAAGATTTTATAGCAATTTGAAATGTGAAATTTCTATCTTTGACATGTTACTGATTTGCAGTGCCATTTATATAATCAACAAGAGAACTGAAATAAGATCGCTTTTTCCTTCATTCAGTATGAAGTACAAATTTTACATTTTATCCAAACTTATTGCTACTGCCAGCATGGTAGAAAGTTCTATATGCAAGTTATCTTTAAATTGGGATACATACATTTTTATTTTTAATTTTACTTCAAAGTTGTTGGAAGCAGTTTCATTAAAGGCAAAAAAACACAGCTCATTTTCTTTAAAAAAACAACAACATAAGCTGCTCCTTTGATTTCTTTCTACATTAAAAAGAAAATGCTGTCTGAATATACTTCAAACATCATGAGGCAAACATTCTTTAATGAAATGTTGATTTTTCACATCATTAACCAATTGGGTTTATTCTTTATCTTCCCTTCTTATTTTGTGAACATCTGAAATTATCGTTTTTTAAATAGTCCATTATGGACTATACTTTAGCTTTCTAAGTACACAGGGAACCTATATTTTCCCACACAACTATAACAAAAATTCATTCTTTTTCTTTTTTATAGGTATAGTTTTATTTACTTATTTATTTATTTAATTTTTAAACATCTTTATTGGAGTATAATTGCTTTACAATGGTGTGTTAGTTTCTGCTTTACAACAAAGTGAATGAGTTATACATATACATATGTTCCCATATCTCTTCTCTCTTGCATCTCCCTCCCTCCCACCCTCCCTATCCCACCCCTCTAGGTGGT
>NC_041220.1:46997048-47002659 GCF_002837175.3 Physeter macrocephalus | reverse complement strand
TCCATAGTGGCTGTATCAATTTACATTCCCACCAGCAGTGCAAGAGTATTCCCTTTTCTCCACACCCTCTCCAGCATTTATTGTTTCTAGATTTTTTGATGGTGGCCATTCTGACTGGTGTGAGATGCTATCTCATTGTAGTTTTGATTGGCATTTCTCTAATGATTAAGGATGTGGAGCATTCTTTCATGTATTTGTTGGCAATCTGTATATCTTCTTTGGAGAAATGTCTATTTAGGTCTTCTGCCCATTTTTGGATTGGATTGTTTGTTTTTTTGTTATTGAGCTGCATGTGTTGCTTATAAATTTTGGAGATTAATCCTTTGTCAGTTGCTTCATTTGCAGCTATTTTCTCCCATTCTAAGGGTTGTCATTATTTTTCTAATGATTTTAACTTATGCTCTTGACTCATCAGAAGGAATGCCAATTTTTCCTAAGGGAAGACTATGTTTTGACTATTTCTTAAATATTTCACATTTTCTAACTAGTTCAGGGTCAGATTCATTAAACCTTAAGTAAATTCATATGAAAGTTTGGTTTTTCATTCTTAATGCACTGTTTTCCAACATTATCTATTCTGTTACATCTTCCTAAGGGTAACTGGGACTGTTTAGAGTACTGGAGATAAACTGGTGAGGAAAAATCAAGCAGAACCATGATGTAAAATGTAGCAGTGTGGACTTATTTCATTTTGTCCCTAAACAGAGGGTAAATGTGTGAAGGTAACTGCACTTTCAGCAATTAAGAAAGTTACATAAAAATAATTTTCACTTACTGGGACATGTTTCAGAATAGATTTCTCATTTGATTGCATAACCCGTTTCTGAGCTTCTTAAAGCAATCTGATTAATGTTAAAGACAAAATTAAAAACCATTTTTAGTCTTTTTCTTCCTTCAATACCTAGAAAAGAGGAAAATTTATGACTGTAGTTTAATTTTATTGCTACTGAACCTTTCTTAAAAATGAACTGGCAGATGCCATTACTAGGTTAATTGATTTAATATTGTTCCTGTGAATAAGCTAGCACTTCTGACTTGAATTGCTTTCTCAATTGATTGGTACTCTACAATAGAATTCTATAAAATGTATAGAAGGAGCAACAAGGAATTCAGCTCTGGATTTTTCGGTTAATTCATTAGCATTTAGAAGTCTAAGAAATCATTGCATTTTCAATTTGCTAAGTACATGGCATTTGTTACTAATAATTAGGCACATGCATTGCTTTTACATAGGCTCTTTAAAATGCAGTCTTGTAAAAATCACACTAGAATAAAAAGTGTGTTAATAACCTAGTGGTGTGTTTATTTTTCAAATGCCAGCAAGTAGCACCTTCTAGGGATTTACAAGATGGAAGAAATCAAGATCAGTTAAGGTAACCTGCAGGGCAGGCTTCGTTCCGGAAAAAGAGGAGGAAAGGGGAGTGTCATAGAGAAACTGCAAGACAGGAGCTGCCACCTGAGGCAGGAGTCAGGGGGTGGGGGGATATATCCAGTAGAGCACTGGGTCAGCAGGCAAGCAGGCAGGCTGCTCCTCACCCTGTGAGTTTCTGAGCCTTGGAACATTGAGAAACTTTGGGGGAATGTGGAGGGTGTAGGTGCCTGGCTCCAGTTGCAGCTGGGGTGGGGGACAGGATGATGAGGAAGTCCCCACCCCACAGATCTTCAGTCACTGAGAGACAAGCTTGAGAGAGAGGGTGATACCACTCAGGGTTGAGGGAAGGGCACTTGGATGAAGTAGGCAAGGGGCAGGTATGGTGGCATCAATAGCTGTTGTGAGGGTGTGAGCCACAGAGGGAACAGTGGGGTTACAAGAGGCCGGGCCTGGGGATGTTGGACACAGACCTTTGGATAGGCCTCTGAGGCCCACCGTGATGGGGGCACCAGGCCCAGGAAGACCATGACCTCCTTACAGCACTGGCAGCTCACAATGACCCAGAAGGCCATTTGTGCCCATAGTTTGTCCCTTTGGTACAGGAAGTTCCCCATCCAACTACCCAATCTTTGCCCAGGGCCCACAGGAAAATCCTACATTTGTGGTTCACCATGTTCTCTTCCATGTCCTTTACAAGCACTATAGTAATGTAGTGCTATGTTTATATACTGTATATCTAATAGAGATTTTTAAATTAATTAATTAATTTGCACCGGGTCTTAGTTGTGGCAGGTGGACTCCTTAGATGCGGCAGGCAGGCTCCCTAGTTGCCCACGCAGGCTTCTTAGTTGTGGCATGTGAACTCTTAGTTGTGGCATGCATGTGAGATCTAGTTCCCAATCTTTAGACTTCTGGATCTTATATTTTTTTTGTAATGAGCACTACAAGTAAATAAAGCATGTTTTCTGGCATATATAAACACAAAGTAGCCATTTTTCCACCTTGTCTTTTAAGGCTTAGCTCAATTCCCCTTCTTTAAGATACTTCTCTCCTTAGAGAATTATTTGTCTTTTCTGTGTTTTAATGGACTGTATGTATTTGTATTCACTTATCATGGTTTCTACTATATTATATCATACAGATTTATTTGTCTATCTGTTCCACTAAGACTCCAGTAGAAGACATGATATATAATAAATGCCCAACCATGTTTGTTCAATTAATTAATTCACAGTATTATAACACAACATGCTTCCTTGGTATCCTCTTAGTATCTGGCTTCATTAACAAAATGTAATGACATCTTATTTCTCAGTGATAATACATTTCTTGTTTAAGTAAGATTTCTTTCTTCTTATTTTGTATTACTTATCAATCCTTGAACATAGAACTATCATGAAAGCAATATTGATGTGGAAAATATTATAAATTTTAAAATTATTGTTTTTAATTTCTCATATCATCTATATATTTATTAAATAAACATTCCATATTTATAATGAGACCTTGATTTCTTTTGAGTGGATTAAACAACACAAATTTATTTTCTTACATTTCTGTAGGCTGAAAGATTAAAGTGCCATCAAAATTGGTTTCTGGTGAGACCTCATCCTGGCTTGTGGATCACCACCTTCTCTATGTCCTCAGATGGCCTTTTCTCTTTGCACACATGGGAAGAGAGAGCTCAGGTGTCTCTTCCTTTTCTATTGGATTAGATTCTATTCTATCAGATTCCAGTTCTATCAGATTAGGGCCTCATCTATTTTTATGACTATCTATAAATAGTCCTATAGATTAGGATTCAGATTGAAGGAGAATACTCTGCCTTCAAAAGACAGAAAAAATATTCTAAGTCAGAGAGGAAATCTTAGCACTAGTAGGTGCTAAGGCCACCCTGGGTAAAGTATATTTACTCTCCTGGGATCCCTTTCTTAAAATATTTAAATAAAGAAATCAAAACTCATTTTCCCCAGATTGGTCCTTGATAGCCACAGAAGAGAAAACCTTATTCAGTTTCTTATTTAAAAATCAATTTTATCTAATAAGCATTTATCAAGCACTTATTGAGTCAGGTCCTATGTTAAGCACTGAGAATATTTCTAGGATGAAATGACATAATCCCTGTCCTCATTGAGCTCACATTCTCAAATAGGTGACAAACATTAACTAAACAATATTTATACAATTAAAATTAAGAAAACTGCTATGAAGAGAAGAGAGAAATATTCTAGATGTTCCAGAAATATTTCTTTAAGTACTTTAAGACCATTTAAGTACTGTATTAGATTACTATTGCCACAAACTCAATAGTTTGAAACAATAAAAATTTACCATCTTACAGTTCTGGAGACCAGAAGTCCAAAATGATTCTCACTGGGCTAAAGTCAAGATTTTCAGGGATGCACTCTTTCTGGGGCAGAATTTGTTTCCTTTCCTTTTTCAACTTCTATAAATCACCCACATTCCTTTGTTTGTGGTAAGCTTCCTCCAATTCAAAGGCAGCAACTATGGTTGTCACACTGTTCTCATGCTGCCGTGCCTGTGGTTCTCTCTCTTCTGCCTCCCTCCTCTACTTTTAAGGTGTCCTGTGATTACACTGAACCCATCTAAATAATCTGGGAACATCTGTCAATATCAAAGTCAGCTGATTTTATCAACCCTATTTCCATCTGCAACTTTAGTTCTCATTTGCCATATAATCTACTATTCATAGATTCCAGGTTTAGGAACCAGGCGTCTTTGGGTGGCCATTATTCTGCCTACCACAAGTAGCAACGTAAATGAATGGGACTTGTCCCTGCAAAGGCAGGTAAGGAAGGAGAGCAGTTCAATCAAAAGAAACAACATGATAGAAGACTGTAGACTGTAATAGAGTGGTATGACAAGGACAAAAGTGGTCTACCTCTCGAGTAGAGAGCATGGGTAAGAGTGAGATATGATCTGTTGACCTCGTTACATAATGAGAATAAGTCTTCTGACCAAAAAGTACAGCCATTCATGTTATCTAGTGACCTGTAATTCCTGAAATTTCTAATGAAACTAGCATTTCCATCAGCAAGAATCTCAACAGTTAGTTATTTAAGAACAGGACATAGAGGATGTCTGGACGAGTCACGGGCTGAAGGAGGCGGCTCCGGGCAGTGTGGAGCGCTGGTGGTGGGCCTCGGTTGCGGCTTGTGTGTGCCCGCCAGCTGCGCTGGAGAGACGGAATTGGATTTTGTGAAAAAGTAACAAAGAAGAATTCTCTGGAAGTATCACATCTAAGTGCACTTTTTGCTGATACATCATTTCTACCGTGTGGAGGACAGGCTCTTGGTGCTCCAGCCAGGCATCAGGGCTGTGTCACTGAGGTGGGAGAGCCAACTTCAGGACACTGGTCAACAAGAGACCTCCCAGCTCCACATAATATCAAACGGCGAAAATCTCGCAGAGATCTCCATCTCAACACCAAGACCAAGCTTCACTCAACGACCAGCAAGCTACAGTGCTGGACACCCTATTAGCAAGACAGGAAAACAGCCCCATCCATAAGCAGAGAGGCTGCCTAAAATCATAATAATCCCAGAGACACCCCAAAACACACCACCAGACGTGGACCTGCCCACCAGAAAGACAAGATCCAGCCTCATCCACCAGAACACAGGCACTAGTCCCCTCCACCAGAAAGCCTACACAACCCATTGAACCAACCTTAGCCACTGGGGACAGACACCAAAAACAAAGGGAGCTACGAACCTGCAGCCTGCGAAAAGGAGGCCCAAACACAGTAAGATAAGCAAAATGAGAAGACAGAAAAACACACAGCAGATGAAGGAGCAAGGTAAAACCCCACCAGACCTAACAAATGAAGAGGAAATATGCAGTCTACCTAAAAAAAAATTCAGAATAATGATAGTAAAGATGATACAAAATATTAGAAATAGAGAAAATGCAAGAAACATTTAACAAGGACCTAGAAGAACTAAAGAGGAAACAAGCAATGATGAACAACAAAATAAATGAAATTAATAATACTTTAGAAGGGATCAATAACAGAATAACTGAGGCAGAAGAACGGATAAGTGACCTGGAAGATAAAATAGTGGAAATAACTACTGCAGAGCATAATAAAGAAAAAAGAATGAAAAGAAATGAGGACAGTCTCAGAGACCTCTGGGACAACATTAAACACACCAACATTCGAATTATAGGGGTCCCAGAAGAAGAAGAGAAAAAGAAAGAGACTGAGAAAATATTTGA
>NC_041220.1:46995549-46996691 GCF_002837175.3 Physeter macrocephalus | reverse complement strand
GCTAAAGTAACTTCTCTAGGCAAGAAACACAAGAGAAGGAAAAGACCTACAATAACAATCCCAAAACATTAAGAAAATGGGAATAGGAACATACATATAATTACCTTAAATGTAAATGGATTCAATGCTCCCACCAAAAGACACAGACTAGCTGAATGGATACAAAAACAAGACCCATATATGTGCTGTCTACAAGAGACCCACATCAGACCTAGGGACACATTCAGACTGAAAGTGAGGGGATGGAAAAAGATATTCCATGCAAATGGAAATCAGAAGAAAGCTGGAATAGCAATTCTCATATCAGACAAAATAGATGTTAAAATAAAGATTATTACAAGAGACAACGAAGGACACTACATAATGATCCAGGGATTGATCCAAGAAGAAGATATAACAATTGTAAATATTTATGGACCCAACATAGCAGCACCTCAACGCATAAGGAAAATACTAACAGCCATAAAAGGGGAAATCGACAGTAACACAATCATCATAGGGGACTTTAACACTCCACTTTCATCAATTGACTGATCATCCAAAATGAAAATAAATAAGGAAACACAAGCTTTACATGATACATTAAACAAAATGGACTTAATTGATATCGAGAAACGATGTCCCAAAACCTATGGGATGCAGCAAAAGCAGTTCTTAGACGGAAGTTTATAGCAATACAATCCTACCTTAAGAAACAGGAAACATCTTAAAGAAACAACCTAACCTTACACCTAAAGCAATTAGAGAAAGAAGAACAAAAAAACCTCAAAGTTAGCAGAAGGAAAGAAATCATAAAGATCAGATCAGAAATAAATGAAAAAGAAATGAAGGAAATGATAGCAAAGATCAATAAAACTAAAAGCTCGTTCTTGGAGAAGATAAACAAAATTGATAAACCATTAGCCAGACTCATCCAAGAACAAAACGGAGAAGATTCAAATCAATAGAATTAGAAATGAGAAAGGAGAAGTAATAACTGACACTGCAGAAATACAAAGGATCATGAGAGATTACTACAAGCAACTATATGCCAATAAAATGGACAACCTAGAAGAAATGGACGAATTCCTAGAATGTACACTCTCTCAAGACTGAACAAGCAAAAAATAGAAAATATGCATGGACCAATTAACCAGTAATGA
>NC_041220.1:46994018-46994992 GCF_002837175.3 Physeter macrocephalus | reverse complement strand
GGGAACTACGAACCTGCAGCCTGTAAAAAGGAGACCCCAAACACAGTAAGATAAGCAAAATGAGAAGACAGAAAAACACACAGCAGATGAAGGAGCAAGATAAAATCACACCAGACCTAACAAATGAAGAGGAAATAGGCAGTCTACCTGAAAAAGAATTCAGAATAATGATAGTAAAGATGATTCAAAATCTTGGAAATAGAATAGACAAATTGCAAGAAACAGTTAACAAGGACCTAGAAGAAATAAAGAGGAAGCAAGCAACGATGAGCAACACAATAAATGAAATGAAAAATACTCTAGATGGGCTCAGTAGCAGAATAACTGAGGCAGAAGGACGGATAAGTGACCTGGAAGGTAAAATAGTGGAAATAACTACTGCAGAGCAGAATAAAGAAAAAAGAATGAAAAGAACTGAGGACAGTCTCAGAGACCTCTGGGACAACATTAAACGCACCAACATTCGAATTATAGGGGTCCCAGAAGAAGAAGAGAAAAAGAAAGGGACTGAGAAAATATTTGAAGAGATTATAGTTGAAAACTTCCCTAATATGGGAAAGGAAATAGTTAATCAAGTCCAGGAAGCACAGAGAGTCCCATACAGGATAAATCCAAGGAGAAACACGCCAAGACACATATTAATCAAACTGTCAAAAATTAAATACAAAGAAATATACATGTAAAAGTATGAGATTAGAACACTCCCTAACACCATACACAAACAGAAACTCAAAATGGATTAAAAACCTAAATGTAAGGCCAGACACTATCAAACTCTTAGAGGAAAACACAGGCAGTACACTCTATGACATAAATCACAGCAAGATCCTTTTTGACCCACCTCCTAGAGAAAGGGAAATAAAAACAAAATAAACAAAAGGGTCCTAATGAAACTTAAACGCTTTTCCACAGCAAAGGACACCATAAACAAGCTGAAAAGACAACCCTCAGAATGGGAGAAAATATTTGCAAAT
>NC_041220.1:46967737-46993712 GCF_002837175.3 Physeter macrocephalus | reverse complement strand
TTAACAAACTACAAATAGAACTACCATATGACCCCGCAATCCCACTACTGTGCATATACCCTGAGAAAACCATAATTCAAATAGAGTCATGTACCAAAATGTTCATTGCAGCTCTATTTACAATAGCCAGGACATGGAAGCAACCTAAGTGTCCATCAACAGATGAATGGATAAAGAAGATGTGGCACATATATACAATGGAATATTACTCAGCCATAAAAAGAAATGAAATTGAGTTATTTTTAGTGATGTGGATGGACCTACATTCTGTCATACAGAGTGAAGT
Source organism: Physeter macrocephalus (assembly GCF_002837175.3). Lineage (NCBI taxonomy): Eukaryota > Metazoa > Chordata > Mammalia > Artiodactyla > Physeteridae > Physeter > Physeter macrocephalus. The sequence continues at coordinate 46,993,426 of NC_041220.1, read as the reverse complement.
AAGTCAGAAAGAGAAAAATAAATACCATATGCTAACACATATATATGGAATCTAAGAAAAAAAATGGTCATGAAGAACCTAGGGATAAGACAGGAATAAAGACACAGACCTACTAGAGCATGGACTTGAGGATATGGGAAGGTGGAAGGGTAAGCTGTGACAAATTGAGAGAATGGCATGGACATATATACACTACCAAATGTAAAATAGATAGCCAGTGGGAAGTAGCCACATAGCACAGGGAGATCAGCTAGGTGATTTGTGACCACCTAGAGGGTTGGATTAGGGAGGGTGGGAGGGAAGGAGACGCAGGAGGGAAGAGATATGGGAACATATGTATATGTATAACTGATTCACTTTGTTATAAAGCAGAAACTAACACACATTGTAAAGCAATTATATTCCAATAAAGATGTTAAAAAGAAAAAAAAAAGAACAGGACATTGAACTAATATCAGAATGACTTAATCTGATTGGGAACATTTTGTTCCCTGTTCTTAACACAAAGTCAGATAAACTTAATCTTCTATCTCAGTAACATGGACAATTTTCTAGTGGGTTCTTTAGGTGGTGACATCAGAAAGATTTGTCTAGGTGAATGCAATTTGAAACTTCATCAGTGTATTTTTTTTTTGCTAAATTTTTTCAAACTTGTTAAAATTTTGCTAAATATTTGATTTTACATTGTTACTAAACAAATTGAACTATGACTTATGTTTCACAATTAGCATAGCTGTTTCGTGGACTATCATGTTTTGTATCGTAGCCAGTTTATCTTTTTCTTCTTCTGTAACAGCATGAGACTGCATTGCTTGTGACACTATTACCTTATAACTTGGGATAGTCCCAAAACATCCCTCTCCATATTTCTGTTCATCCACCCTATCTCCCTCCCTCATCAATCAAGACTTCCAACATCAGGATGCCTGTCTTAAAAGTGGCTCTTATAGACGGAATATTTGTGTCTCCCTAAATTTATACATTGAAATCCTAACCCCCAGTAAATTGGTTCAACCACTATGGAAAACAATGTAAAGTTTCCTCAAAAAATTAAAACTAGAACTACCATATGATCCAGCAATTCCACTTCTGTGTATTTATCCAAAGAAAACAAAAGCACTAATTTGAAAAGATGTATGCATTGCTATGTTCATTGCAGCATTATTAAAAATAACCAACACATGGAAACAATTACATGCCCATCAATGGATGAATGGATAAAGAAAATGTGAGATATGTATATCTATATATCTATGTCACTCTCTCTCTATCTATCTATCTATATACAGACACATACATACACACACACACAATAGGATATTATTCAGCTATGAAAAAGAATGAAGTCTTGCCATCTGCAGCAACATGGATGGATCTTGAGAGCATTATGCTCAGTAAAATAAGTCAGACAGCAAAAGATAAATATGATATGATCTTCCTTATTTGTTAAATCTAAAAACAAAAACAAACAAACAAAAAACAAATGAGCTCATGGACATAGAGAAGAGATTGGTGGTTTCTGGGAGGTGGAGAGTGGAAAGTAGGCGAAATGGGGGAAATGGGTCAAAAAGTAAAAATTCCAAGTTAGAAATGAGTAAGTCATGGGGATGTAATGTACAGCATAGTGGCTATAGTTAATGCTGTACTACATAATATTTGAAAGTAGCTAGGAGAGTGGTCCTTGAAAGTTCTCATTACAAGAAAAAAAGTTATAACTATGTATGGTGATGGATGTTAACTGGACTTATTGTAGTGATAATTTTGCAGTACTTACAAATATCAAATCATTACATTGCACACCAGAAACTAATATAATGTCATTATACTTCAATAAAAAGATCTAAGATGAATAAGTAAAAACAAAAATAACCTATGCATTTATCTTCTTATCTTCAATATATACCTATAAAGTTATCAATAAGAATATTTTACTCCCAGAGCTTGAAGAAGTTTAATGCTTTGTACAAATATAAATTTATATGACATGAGAATGAATCTTACATAAAATTTACTTGACACTTGTCAAGCATTTAAAGAAAACTGAGAATCTGTAATTTGACTTTCAGTGAACTATGAGTGAATAGAAAATATTTTTCAATCGAGAGTGAAGGGTAAGTGACTGGAGGGATAGAAAATAAGTCACCTGGAAAGTCTGAATTTCTGAAAAATTTCACAAAAGCTCTAACTTAGTCTAGGATTTTTGATACATACTGGCATTTAAACAAATTTAGAATTTAGAAGTTATTAATATATGCCAAATATAAATATGTATTTCTTCTGCATCATAACTAACTCTTTCTTAACTCAATAAAAGCTTCCTATTAATTATATGAAACACAATTCCTATTGAATACTAATAAAATGAATTACAGGCCTTGAAAAGAATGTCACCTGTTCAATTTATATGACTGTTTCATTTTTAATCAGAGCTTCTTCTCAAATGGTTCTTCTTTTTTTCATAGTCACAGAATAAAGGAATTGTTAGAAATTGACCTTGGTAATTAGGCTCTAAAGATGAAAAATTTTAGTGGTGACAGGATGACAGAATTGAATGATTATCAAAGGAAAAGCAAAGCTTCTATGAACTTACCATACTTGAAATTTTCTCATTTATAAGCATGTCACTTTACCACTAAATAAGAATTATTTTTGAGGAAAATAGAATGCTATATGATTTTTCTTCCTGCTAAAATGGGCATAGATAACCACATATCCTACAGGTAGGGAGTATTTGTACATTCAGAACTGTGTCAAGGAGGAGAAAAATGATGGGGGTGTTGATCAGGAGCAGAAAGACTAGACAAAGTGTTACTAAAATGCAAATAAAATTGGGGAAGAATCACATTTGCATATAATTTTAATTGAATACTATTTATCAAATATCTGGATTTTTCATGGTTTTAAAAAATAATAGATTATTTAAATAATAATAGACAAATATAGTTACAAAGTGTATAATCTGTTAATACTCAAACTGTGTACAACACCTTAAAGATAAAGGATACTCAGTGCTGGCCTTGAGGAGTAACCATTTTAAAACACTCAAACTGACATTTTAACCAACTTTGTTACCATGGAACCCCCTCCAAAGGCGGTCTGAATCTCATTCACGGAAATCTCAAGGGGAATAAGAGTGGGCAGAACTATCACAACAGATTTTCAGAACCAAAGATACTATGGGGGTTCATATACAAGCTTTGTGACTCTTTTTCTAGCTGCTTCCTAAGGCACACTTTTCTCCTAAAAGTTCGGAGCCACAATGACACTCCCTGGAGAAACTGTAATGTTTAGCTAATAATCATGATCAGTCGTTATTTGTAAATGTGGTCAATTCTAAATTTTACTCCCAACTTCTCTGGATCAGCCAGTTCCCCTTTCTTTCCCAAGGGAGCCATTTGAGTCTCTGTACTTCCCGCTCTCACTTAAGAATAAATTCTTTTCACTCTAGACTAAGAAGTCCCAAGATGGGCCAAGACTCTCATGGAGTTGGGTGGGTGAGTAGGTGCTCTACAGGGCAATCTGTGTGACTTCGTATGTGGTAGAAACAACACAAAATAAAATTATTAAGTAAAAAGTTAATTACAGAATTTCTAGAAGAGACTTCTCCCGGCAAGAATCCTCCTTAATGGACTTGTTTGGTTGTGGAAATGAGCCTTACTGAGTATGGCTTGGAAGATCAATAGAAGATCAAAGAGAAAACCAAACTGCTCTGGAAAAAAATGAAAAGGGCTTTGGGGACTGAAATCGGGGATTCTAGGGAGATTAATGAAAGAGTTCTGATAGAGACAGAGGGGCTATATGAACATGGCACATGACTGAAGCTTGCACAGAAGAAAACTGCAGTGACAATTTCCCTTAAGGGAAGAATACCCAAGGCACTTTAAAGAACAGGGTGTAAAATGCTAGCACACACACCTTTTCCCCAATCCAGGTGCCTAATATACATGATCTAGAAGTGGAGAAATAATGGATTGAGTAGCATGTGGAAATTCAGTGCAACTCTTACCATCTTTCTCAATTTTAGCTCCTGCTCATGGGTCATCTTTCAGTAGAATGGCTAAAATCCAGTAAATGGACAATGCCAATTACTAGTGAAGAGGTACAGCAACAGGAACCCTTATTCATTGTTGGTGGAAATTCACAATTGCACTGTCACTTTGGAAGACAGTTTGGCACTTTTTAAAAGAGCTAAACAAAGCCCTACTCTACAATCCAACAATTGCACTTCTGCTTATTTACCCAACTTATTTTTTATTTTTTATTTTTTTGCGGCACGCGGGCCTCTCACTGTTGTGGCCTCTACCGTTGCGGAGCGCAGGCTCCGGACGCTCAGGCTCAGCGGCCATGGCTCACGGGCCCAGCAGCTCCGCGGCACGTGGGATCTTCCCGGACCGGGGGATGAACCCGTGTCCCCTGCATCGGCAGGCGGACTCTCAACCACTGCGCCACCAGGGAAGCCTTACCCAACTTATTTGAAACTATGTCCACACACAAAAAACTGGCATGCAAATGATTATAACATGTTTACTCATAATCAGTCCAAACTGGAAGCAATCAAGATGTCACTCAGGTGAATGTGTAAACAAACTGTGATAGAGCCATACAATGGAATACCATCCAGTTTTTAAAAGGAATGAACTAACAAGCCATTCAAAGACATGGATGAATTTTAAATGCATTCTGTAAAGTGAAAGAAACAGTGTGAAAATTCTACAAACTGCATGATTGTAGCCATTTATATGACATCCTGGAAAAGGAAAAACTTTAGAGAAGTTAAACAGATCAAAAGAAAAAAAACAGATCAATGGTTGGCAGGAATCTAGAGTGGGAAAAGTTCAAATATGTGAAATGCAATGGAATTTTAGGGATGTGAAACTATTTTGTATGATAGTATAACTGTGAATATATGGCACGAGTTATGTACCTATGTACTTATAGAACTTGACAGCTCAGAGTAAATCCTATTGTACATAAAATTTTTTAAAAATTATGAGGGCATGAGTCCTATGATAGAATGCTGTCTGTGGCAAAAGAATATAACTGTATTACAAATAGAAGAAACAACCTCATATTGGGGTTCGAAGGAAAAGCTGCTGACCTATGTAATTTTGGAAGTGAGTGTAATCTGTAAGGCTGAAAGTAAAGGGAAGTGTACATAACTCTGTACTGCAGTAGATAAACGTTTATTACATGGGGGTGCAGATTTACAATTCTGAAACCACTATACATGTATCCTGAAATTTAACAATTATGTAAATGAATGGTAGATGGTAGGATTTCTCATTGTTAAAATGGAAAGGTACATACCAGCAAGGAGAGGAGGCTAGAATAATCCATGCCATAAAAGACTCAGTTGTAGACAACAGTATGAACTCATGTTTACCTTTGCATAAATACAGATGTTACATAGAGAAATAATTACATATATGTGTACATACATGGTTTAATATATGTATATATATTTCCTTGCTTAGTCAGGTGAGAGCATCTATCAGCAGCAACACCTGACTATGCTGAGTGTCCAGATCTTGGCTTCTGATGCCATTTTCCAATGACAGGAACCAGGGGTACTTGGAGAAATAGCTGATTTAATAAATACAAGATGAGCCTGAAGCATTTTACAGTGCCTGAAATTAAGGTAGCACTAAAAAAATTACAATAAAAAACATAAACAGTGGTAGAGGTATATCAAAGGGACATAGGTACCAAATGAAAGAGCTTCTAGTTGCCAAATATAAAACAATTTGAGCTGCACATGCACATACACACACACAATAATATTGGATCATAACCCAAAGTATAAAATGAATATCCATGATGAATAAGTAAATGGGGAAAAATAAACAAATTTGGGCAGAAAAATTTCAAAGTATTTATGTAAATAATCCACCCTCCAGGAGGTAGACTAAAACTCTCCACTCTTTAAGGATAGACTGCACATAATGACCATCTTCCAAAGACTACAGTATGGAAAAGAAGAAAAATTAGTAACTTTACAATGGAGAAATCTGACAAATTTTATCTCAACTCAGGTGATCAATTTTAACATTAACAGTGATAACTCATGTTGACAGTATGTACTTTTGATATGATGCAATGAAGATGACATTTGACCTCTGTGGTCTTCCTCCCACAAATGCATAACACTAGATCTAATTATGAGAAAAATCCCAATCGAGGGGTATTCTACAAAATGCCTGAAAAATACTTCTTAAAATTTTTAGTCATAAAAAATAGGCAAGTCTGAGAAGCTGTCACAGTCAACAGGCGCCTAAGGAGACATGATGACAAAATGTAATGTGGTATCCTACATGAGATCTTGAAACAGAAAAGAATATTAGTTACAAACTAAGGAAATGTAACATATGGACTTTAATTAATAATATATCAGTATTGGTTCACTAATTATGAGCAATGCATCATACTAATATAAGATGTTGACATGAGGGGAAACTGGGTGTGGACAAAACTTTTTGTGTTATCTTTGTAACTTTTCTGTAAATCTGAAACTGTTCTAAAATCAAAAGTTTATAAAATACTAAAAGATTAGTTCTGAAAATTGAAAATTACATTTCTTATAGTGGAGTTCTGGATACAGGAACTTGTGAGTAAATATATAGACTACTAATACAAGCTGAGCAAAAATACTTTTTATTGACAGAGGGTTGACTATAATAGATCATGTAATTAAAAGAAGAATGTGAACAAGGTGTAAATTTCTGAATATAGTTCAAAAAGATAGGATGAATTCATCTTACCAACAGTACATTCTGTTCAGTCCTGTGTCCTAGCAGCATTGAAGAAGAAATCTTATTATCTAGCATCTATTAATCAACTCAGTAGGAAATTCACACCACAAAACATTAGAGTGATGAGGATTTTCTTCAGTATTTTAGAAGTCATCAAGGTAAAATTAGTATTTTGTTGCATTGCTTAGAGAAAATAACATTTAGCTTTCATTGTCATTATCATCATTGGCAAGTCTTACTTAGTTTTGTTGACAGTTTGTTTTGTTAGAATATTAGTTGTTATTAGTATCCTAAACAGAAAGAAAGAGCTATCTTTAGGGAGAAGCCATTTGAGATAGAAATATATGTGACAACAGAGTTGTAATATCTTAGGTGGGAAACATGTTGATTTAAAAATATGAATAGAAATCGTGGCATAAACTTCAAACATTTCAGGTATCATAATCATTAATTCTTACGTATTCTATTTCTTATGTTTCCTTATTATCTCAAACTTAGTTGGATTATTCACTGTGGAATACATTCTTAATCAAATGCATATACAATCTGTACAATTGTTATCTATTTTAATATCACTGGCTGGAACTCTGTGTTCTTGATCAGGTACTATTTTTATAAAAATGTTTAAGATAATTTATTAGTCAGTTTAGCAAAATGGAAAGGTAGTGCCCCCTTACCAAACCCATACCCACTCAACAGGCTAGAAGGCAGCATGATTTTTGATGAGCAGCATTGGTGAGATTTCTTGCTACATATCATGGTGGGAGGAATGTTCATAGAAGAATATAGTCTGATGGGAAGCAAGGTGACTTTGTAAAAAATATCTATATTTTTAAAATACCACCTCTGGGAGAAAAGACTACAGTTACTGAAATGCCTATATTTTATTGCTGTTTTCACATCAACACCAATGGGTAAACATACATATAATGATCTAAAAATATATGACTTACTTAGACATTGTGATTATTTCTGTGATTACAACATGGCAACTCAATATATAAAAACACATCTTTTGTTTCCAATTATACCTGTTCCTGAACATTTCCTTCATGCTAATTTCAGTTTATGAAATAAGCAGCTGAAATCATTGAATTTGCGTTTCCTTTCATCTCATATTTGTTTAAGCAGACACCTGGGAATTTCTGCCTATAGGGAGAAATATAACAAGATGATTCAAAGATACAGCTTACAACAAAGATGTATTGTTTTCATTTTTTTGCTGTTATTTATATATAAAGTTCAAATTTCCCATTTCTTTCCCCAGAATTAAAACTGTTTTATCCTCTTCAGCTAGATGTTATTGGTGGGAAAAAAAAAAAAATGAACCCTGCAACTTGAAAGATTTACCTGGAAAATGACTTTGATTAAACTTTATCATAAGTAGAGCTGAAAAAGTAACATATTTACAATGAACTAATTTTTCCTATTAGTTCTTGGAATTCAAGTAAACTCTTTATTTCCATTTAGATAACTTACATCAATGCCTCAGTGAATCACATTATTAATCAACCAGTTATAGACCTTACTATCTTAATCATTTTAGGTGTTATGTATAACATGAATTTTGCTCTTGCTGAATATGTAATCTAGTTAAGGAGACATGTCTTAACATATAATTGAACATACAAGAGAGTTAATACTATTATCAATAATGGTCAAAATATGTCACATAATCTATATGTTATTAATTTTCATGAGAAGGTTAAAGAAGATTAGACCAGAGAGGCAAAGCTTTAAGAAAGGGGTGAATTTATATTGGGTTGGCCAAAAAGTTCATTCCGGTTTTCTGTAACATGTTATGGAAAAACCCAAACAAACTTTTTGGCCAACCCAATATATGTGTTTAACTGAATAAATAAAGTTAAGATGTTCCTGAGGAGTGAAAAATATATTTCAAAAAAATAAGAAGAGATGAAAGGCAAAGAGAGCATGGGCAGATATGACTAAAAAGTTAGACCCAACTTCTCCCACTTTTATTTGAAGCTCCAAATCAGTGAACCTGACAAGGACTTTAAAACCTTTCACAGGTACGTACTAGGAGGCCAAATTATTCTGTTAGGTGAGTATAATTATGAAAAAAGCAAGCAATTAAAAATCACAGTGATGTCTAGTAAAAATTTTAACTTTACCTAAAGCAAGAGCTAAGAAGAAATGCTTACCTAATAAACGAGGGAGTATCAGTCTTCGTGATCCATTTCACATATTCCCTCTTATTCTCTTTTAAAAGTGTCTACTCCTTTTTACTTCATGTTTAATTGTCAGGGTAACTGAGTAGCTCTTTCCTGAGCAATATAAATGTAATTCACTTCTCTTGAAACAAGTTTGGTACCTCTTCTTAGAAGCCGAAAATCTCAGACTTCAGTAATCTCACAGACAGAGAATGATAAATTATCTTTCAAGACAGCAACAGGGTCAAACTTGTGGAGAATAGATTTCTAAAATTAAGTTACACATGGAAATTGGTATTTTGTTGTATAAATTGGCATATCAGTGAAAAGTTGCTAGAATATGCCACAATTATTCTATTTCCATCTACATAAAATAGTCCTTTGATAAAACAAAATGTCATGAGTCATCGCAAATAGTGTTTTTTCATATGCCCCCCTTTTAAAAAAGGGATATATCTATGCTTACAGTACTCTAAACATTCTTTTGTAAATTTTGTTACTTTTATTTGTATTACCGTTCTCACCTTTGAAAGAATAGTGTAGTGTAGGGGCTAAGAACTTAGTACTGCACTTAGACAACCAGAATTCCAGGCTTCTCACAGCCACTTTCAAGTTGTATGACCTGTGCCTCACTCCTTTGTGCCTCGGTGTCTTCACTGTAAACTAAGGAAAAGAATAGTGTCTATATCATGTGTTATTGTAAGGATCAGTAGAATTAATACTTGAAAAGCCTTTAGGGTATTGCCTGGTATATGGTATTTGCTACCATTTTATTATTACCTGGAAAAATTCCTACTCGTTTTTTCCTGGATTCCCTTCTAAAAACTCTTTTCTGACAGACTTGGACAAAATTAATCATTCTCACCTCTCTGTGACCATCTATTTTTACTTATACCTAGCTCTTTTCCTGCTGCATTTCTTGTATGGTTATCTTTCCTGCTACACAGTGAGCTTCCTGAAGGCAAGATTATGTTTTACACATCCTGTGTCCCTGCAACAAAATGATGTGCCAAGCACATACTGCACCAATGATTATCATTCCTGGTGGGATCATTGTGAGGAGTCCTCAAAATATGTACACTCTGAGATGAGGATTCAATAGGAAATTTAGATCTTTGTTTTAGATAGTTCATTGTATGGTTTTCATGTTCTGACTACTTGAGATTCTCTCTGGTAGGCACACAATAAACAGGTAAATAAAGAAATGAGTTATACTTTCTCCTTGCCTGCTATTTATAAATGTAAACATTCTTATTTCTCATTCATTCTGAGTGTCTTGTAGAAAAATTTCATTTATTGATGGAAAAGAATAGCTAGACATCATCTGATTTGTGTAATTACTTTTTATATTTGGATACTATTATGTATCACTTTTCAATTTTCTCTGATAAAGTCTAAATAATTACATATAATACCTTTGGATTTATTTAGGAATGTCTCTGGGTATGATTCAACACCCTACCGAAAGAGAATTTAATCAGGCAAAGGAAAACTTCAAATGTATAGGGTAACTCTACCCAAGCTTTGTATATGTTTCTACTTTCAAGAGTTCTTTATTTGAATGTGGTGATTTATGTTTGTCTAATATGTCCACTGGGCAAATCAGTTAAAACACATAAAATGTTCCTTGTTATCTCTAGGTTTCAAAGAGGAGAAGAGTATATGTAGATAATATGGGAAGAAAACTTCTTTGAGGAAAAAAACATTTAAAAATGAAAATCAAATAAAATCTCTCATTGAAACTATCAAATAGTGTGTTGTAACCATGAATTTGGAGTATTGTTGAAAATAGGAATACATTTTGATAGACATATTTTAATATTATTAATAGTTTTAGTATTAGTAACTTTTTTGTTACAGTGAGATCTATATAATCTTTTTGTTTGTTTTACTGGCACAATTTCAAATTTTTCATTGCAGTTTTCCAAAAGTTTTGGAATGGACACACATATATATGTACACACACACACACTGTTTTTTCTTAATTACAAACAAGATGAACAGATAATTAGTAAAATGTCATTTTGCCATCAGATTAAATTAAATGAATCTGCACCTGTATAGTGGCCTTGGAACTGAGAGATAAAGTGAACCCATGTGTCTTTCTGTACTCCTAGAACAAGTGTATTTTATCAAAAGACAGATGGTTGTTTAGCAATGTATCACCTGCATAAAGAACATGAGTGGAACATTAACTCTTTTCTGAACTGTATTGAAATCCCCATGTATTTATTATTTCTCATTATTTTTTCATTAACTGAAATTTCCACTTGTCTTTATAATATATTGGATATTTAAATGATACACATTGTTTCCTCTTTTGTATTCAAATCTCTTTGGTTATTTTCAGTAGCAGACATTTTAAACATTTCCCCACTCCAAATATATTTTTTGAAGAAAATACATACGGTAAGATGTTCTCTCATTTGAAAATCACTTGCTGTGTCATACTTAAATACTGAACAAAATTAATAAACTCACAAAAACATAGTTTCCTATAAGACTTCTGGGTCACTCAGGTTGATCCTATGGTTCTCTAAAATATTGTTGTAAAACTTTTTCATAAAAGAGTTTTTGAAGGATCTTTTATGACAAATTCTTAGTACACAGCGGGTTTTTGTTTGTTTGTTTTTGACCTGTAGCTTTTAAAAATTGTCAGTATGTAAGGAAAGTCACTGAAACTGGGGGGCAAAATAATAGCTATACCTTTGAGTTTCATTCAAATTTTTTGCAACAATGGTATTCTATCCCTCTCTTTTATAAAGCTGAAAACAAGTTTCTTGGAGCTGAAAACTCACTTGGGAGATCCATCTTCTCTTGTGCTCCCAAGGAGGATTCTTTCAAATCTTGATCTAAAAGGAAAATTCTAATTGATGGTTATGAGCATGTAACCCCTGCTCTAAGCCAGGAAGGTACCTCTGTTTACCTTACGGGTTATTACTGATTAAAGACCTAGATCTTGTCCAGTAGAGTTTCAAATAATTTCTGTCCATTAGAAAAAAGTCCCAGATGTTATATTTTTAATTCTCTGCAATTAATTATTAATCAGTTTTGTGTCTTTCCTAGTTTTCTAGTTCCCCAAAATACCTAGTTTCTCAAAATGCTGTTTCAACCAGCTTTTTCATTTACTGGTTTCCTATTTTACAAATTAAATATATTTTTGATATATATCATTCTGTATTTGAAAAAATGGTTTGAGCATATTATTAATCTTTATACATCTCATAATGCACTTTTTAATTTATTTCACAGAACAGTTTGATGTGCTTGTGACAGGTAAGCCTCAATGAACTGTCTCCCAGCCAGTGAGGCTACTAAAAGTTGAACTGATTATTGCCAAGATCAATCTTTATGGTAAAATTTCATGAGAGAGATTCTCCTTTGAGTATCTTTTCTAGTTGGAAGGTACAATGAGAAGATAAAGTTCAAGCCAGTGATATTCTCAGTGTACTCTGAAAATTCCAAGCGATTAGTGGATAATGGGCTCTTTCACTTATCTTTCTAATGGTTAAGATTATTCATGATCTAGAGTAACATTGTAAAGAATGGACTGTATTATGCTAACTCATACATAAACTTAAAACACAAGTCTTACCCAATTCCAAAAGGTTACTATGTAATTGCATCAATATTTTAAGAGAGCCTACATTTGAATTTTGTTCCTGATAAGAAGTCAAGCAGCGGTAAAGAATTAATTTATATTTCTTCTGTATATTATTATTGTTACAAATTAGTGAGCTAGTGTTTGGAAGAAGAACGAAGCAACATGTAATTTTTGTTAAATAATTGGTTTTCTTAAATCATATGGCTGCATAAGGATATATGCTCATTTTCTTCTACACCTACACACTACTTAGATGTTCTTGGAAGAAAGGTAGATAAATTGGAAACAAAAGTAAAATCCTAAGACAAATTTTCAGTCATTCGGAAAAGAGTAGGATAAAATCCTGAGTTATTTTAACTCTACTGCAGGGACTAATCAACTAGTTTCCAGTGCTTTTTTTTGAAATAGATTTAAAACACAATGTCCTTGTTTTTTCCTTTTATACCATTCCTCATGTTTGAGTTATGCATCATTGGTAGTGATTTAAACCATGGCCTCTACATCTGGTCTTTATTACATGCTTTATTGCATATTTGAATGGCATTTTTCAAAGCCTGGAGGTTTTTCATATTTCCTTTAGTGAGATTTATGCAATAGAATTTGTAGAGTCAGAAAAAAAGAGAATCAAGAAAAGAGAGTTGATGACTCTATTTAATGTAACCTTAGATTGCCACAGGCTAACTCAGACCTAAGGAAAAAAAATCAAGTACCCAACTTAAATCAATGGCTTTTAATTCTTTTTTTTTTTTTTTAATACTCTATTGAAGTTCTAATTCCACCAGTCTTCACAAGTGGCTGCTTGTGATGCCGGAATGCCTCCTAACTTCTTTTTCTCTCTCAGTATCAAGGGCAACTTATTTAAGAAATATGCCTATCACAGTTATAGAATGCTTAGAAAACTATTTATTGAATGAAAGGGCAATGTCAAAAATCTAAGTAGTCTTTGCACTGTAAGACTCCTTTCAGCAATGGGCAGATGCCCTCCAGTATCTGGGGCAATCAATAAACTAGGATTGTTTCCACTAAGAGTTACATATTTCACAGGCATCATGGTATAATGTAAAGCACCAGACAGGCATAGATTTTTAATCCCATCTCTGTATGGCTATGGGAATGTTACTTGGCCTACTAGGTTTTAGTTTCCTCTTATATAAAAAGGAATGTGACCTTGGAAGGTTGCTGGTAGATTAGAAATAATGGATACCGAGCACCTGGAACATAGAGTCATTCTATAATAGCTGTTAGTAAAAATTATCCCACCCCAAGTAGAAAGAACTGTCATTTTTTTTGGTTGCTATTGGATACCCTAATTGATTCATGTTCTTTTGGTCTCACAAGGTAACCTTGTTCTTTCAGGCTCACTTACTTTTCTGTGAGGAGTTTATATCATGTCCTCCTAGGAATTGGGACAGGAGCTGTTTTTCTGTCAAAGCTTGATGCTAAGCTCAGTTGTCTCCTCCACTGACCAATTTTTCTGAACTGAATTTTCTGAACCAATTTTTCTGAACTCCAATTTTTCTGAACTGAAATTTTATATTTCAAATCTGTGACTAATCAAGGTGGAAGGGACTGGAAATACAATGCTGAGTTAGATATGAGCCCTGCATCTGGGATCTCCTGTCTTCCATGTCACTAATTCTCATGTTTGTTTTAGAATGCTTCCAGCAGAAAGCCCAGGGACCTAAATGCCAATAGTATCCTTAGTAGACTGATTTACATAAGCTGTTCATGGTCTCAATTTCATTGCTTTTCAGACTATTAAAATAAAATTTTAAAATAAAATCTCTCTATAATACAATTGATTGTTGAAAACCAGAAAAAATATATATAGTGCCCTCTCCCTCTTCCAAAACTGCCATCCTTAAATTGCTGCTGCAAATGAATAATAAACCATTTATTATACAAATGTTTACTGGGAAGCTACTAAAGTTCTAGGGATACAGCACTGACTAAAACAAACAGCGATCCCTCATGGAACACACACATTTGAGCCTTGGCCTTGTGTGGAACATAGGTTGTATAGGCTACCATATGTAGGTGATGGGAATCATTTTTTTTTAATTTTATTATTTTTCTTCTGCTTTTTTTGAGATATAATTGATATACAGCATTGTATAAGTTTAAATTGTACAGCATGATTTGACTTACATACATTATGAAATGATTATCACAGTGAGATTAGTGAATGTCCATCATCTCATATAGATTCAAAATTAAAGAAATATTTTTAAAAATGTTCTTTGTGATAAGAACACTGGATTTCCTGTCTTAACAACGTTCATATATAACATACAGCAGTGTTAATTATATTTGTCATGTTGTACAATACTTCCCTAGTACTTATGTATCTTATAATTGGAAGTTTGTACATTTTGACTGCCTTCCTCCAATTCCCCCTCCTTCCCCCACCTCTGGTAGCCACAAATCAGATCTCTTTTGCTATGAGTTTGTTTGTTTTTGAAGTATGTTAGTTACTGGTATACACTATAGTGATTCGATATTTCTTAACATTTCAAAATGATCACCAAAATAAGTCTAGTTAGGGTATGTCACCATACAAGGATATTGCATAGTTATTGACTATTTTCCCTATGCTGTACATTTCATATTCGTGACTCATTTGTTTTGCAACTGGAAGTTTGTACCTCTTAATCTCCCTCACCTATTTGTTTTCTCCCCTCATCTGCCCCCCCCCGCCTCAGGCAACCACCTGTTCATTCTCTGAATCTATAACTCTATTTCTGTTTAGTTATGTTTGTTCATTTGTTTTTTTAGATTCCATATATAAGATAAATCATTCAGTACCTGTCTTTCTCTGTATGACTTATTTTGCTTAGCATAATACTCTCTAGGTCCATCAATGTTGTCACAAATGCCAAGATTTCATTCTTGTTACAGCTGAGTTATATTCCATTGTATATATGTACCACACCTTCTTTATTCATTCATCTGTTGATGGGCACTTAGGTTGTTTTTATACCTGGCTATTGTAAGTAATGCTGCTATGAACACAAATGTGTTTCAAATGGGTGTTTTCATTTTCTTCGGATAAATACTGGGCATGGAATTGCTATGGTAAATCTATTCTAAATTTTTTGAGGATCTTCCATACTGTTTTCCATAGTGGTTGCACCAGGATACATTCCCACCAACAGTGCATAAGCATTCCCTTTTCTCCACGCTCTCACCAACACTTGTTATTTGTTGTCTACTTGAAACTTGTGGTTTTGATTTGCATTTCCCTGATGACTAGTGATGTTGAGCATCTTTTCATGTGTTTATTGGCTATCTGTATATTTTCTTCAGAAAAATGTCTGTTCAGGTCCTCTGCCCATTTTTAAATTGGGCTGTTTGCTTTTTTGGATGTTGAGTTGTATGAGTTTATTGTATATTTTGGATAGTAACCCTTTATTGGAAATATTGTTTGCAGATATATTCTGCCATTCAGTATGTGGCCTTTTCATTTCATGATAGCTTCCTTTGCTGTGAAAAAATTTTGTAGTTTGTTATAGTACCATTTGTTTATTTTTGCTTCTGTTTCCCTTGCCTGAGGAGACATATCCAAAAGAATATTACTAAGACTGATGTCAGAGAGCTTACTGCCTATATTTTATTCCAGAAGTTTTATGATTTCAGGCTTTACATTTAATTCTTTAATCCATTATATATTTATTTTTGTGCATGGTGTGAGAGAGTAGTCCAGTTTGATTCTTTTGCATGCAACTGTCCAATTTTTCCAACACCATTTATTAAAGAGGTTATCTTTTCCCCATTGTACATTCTTTCCTCTTTTGTTGTAGATTTAATTGTCCATATAAGTGTGGATTCAATTCTAGGCTCTCTATTCTTTCCCATTGATCTATGTGTCTGTTTTTGTACCAATACCATACTGTTTTGATAATGGTAGCTTTATAGTATAGTTTGAAACCAGGGAGCCTGACACCTCCAGCTTTGTTTTTCTTTCTCAAGATTGGTTTGGTTATTTGGGATTTTTATGTTTCCATACAAATTTTACAATTATCCTAGTTCTGTGAAAAATGCTGTTGGCATTTTTTTTTTTTTTTTTTGCGGTACGCGGGCCTCTCACTGCTGTGGCCTCTCCCGTTGTGGAGCACAGGCTCCAGATGTGCAGGCTCAGCGGCCATGGCTCACGGGCCCAGCCGCTCCGCGGCATGTGGGATCCTCCCAGACTGGGGCACGAACCCGTGTCCCCTGCATCGACAGGCGGACTCTCAACCACTGCGCCACCAGGGAAGCCCGAGGGGGCTACTCTTCATTGTGGTGTGTGGGCTTCTCATTGCAGTGGCTTCTCTTGTTGTGGAGCACAGGCTCTAGGCACATGGGCTTCAGTAGTTGTGGCTCATGGGCTCAGTAGTTGTGGCTTGTGGGCTCTAGAGTGCAGGCTCAGTAGTTGTGATGCACAGGCTTTGTTGCTCTGGGGCATATGGGATCTTTCTGGACCGGGGCTCAAACCTGTGTCCCCTGCATTGGCAGGCAGATTCTTAACTACTGAGCCACCAGGGAAATCCCCCTACTTCATTCTTCATCTTGGGTTCTATCATATTCCTTCATTTGGAACGTATTCTTCTGTCACCTCAGTTTGCCTAATTTGCTGCTTTTATTTCTATGTGTTTGGTAAGCTGGTTAAGTTTCTCAACCTTGGAGAAGTGACCTTTTGTAGGAGATATCCTATGTGTCCCAGCAGGGCACTCCTCTCTGATCACCAGAACTATATGTTCTAGGTGTGTCCCATATGTGCGCTGCATGGGTCCTTCTGTTGTAGCAAGCTGACTACTATGGGTGGTCTGATAGGCATGGCTGACCCCCAGCCTGGTTGATTGCCAGGCTCTGACTCGTGTGGAGACTGCCAGTCACAGATGGGTTGGGTAAGGTCATGAAGCAGTTGGCTGCAGATCCTTGGGGCTAGTACTGGCCTACTGTTGGGTGTAGCCAGGTTCCAGGGTGGGTAGTGCAGGGCCGCGGACCCTGGATCTATATCAGCCTGCTGGTGGGTGGGACTGGTTCCTGACATGGCTAGCTGCTGAGTCTGGGGAGTCCCCAAGCTGGTATCAGCCTGCTGGTGAGTGGGAATGGATCCTGGGGCAGCTGGCTGCGGTGTCCAAGGTGTCTCAGAACAAGTGTCAGCCTGCTGGTGGGTGGGGCTGAGGCAGAGGGTGTCCCAGAGCTAGTTCCAGGCCAGTTGTGAATGGATCTAGGTCCCAGGGTTTCTGGCTGCAGGGTCCTGGGGTTTCCAAAATTGGTATTGGCCTGCTGATGGGTTGGGCAGATCCTGGGGCTGCTGGCTGAAAGGCTCAAGGTATCCCAGAGCTGGTGTTGGTCAACTGGTGGGTAGAACTGAGTCCCGGGGGTCCTGGGGCTGGTGCCATTCTGCTGGTGGGAGGGCTATTTCCTCACATGACAGGCTGAGGGGCTGTGATGGTCTCAGGGCTAGTGCCTGCCCACTGGTAGGTGTAGCCAGGGTGTTGCTACTGGCTGCAGGGCCCTGGGGTTCCTGAAGTTAGTGTCATCTTGCTGGTGGGTGGGAGTGGGTCTGAACATCTGACTGTGTTGTCCCTGGGGGGTTCCAGGACTATTGCTGGTGCTCTGGTATGCAGGGCCTGGTCCTAGGGCTTTATGGTGGACAGGACCATGTCCCAAAATGTCTGTGGGCTCAGAGGGTCTTAGGGCAGTTGGCCTGCTGTTGGGTAGAAATGTGTCCCTACCCAGTTAGCTGCTTGGCCTGAGGCATCCCAATACTGGTGCCAACAGGCTGGTGGGCAGGGCTGGGTCCCATCACTAATAAGCTAGAGGGAAGATTCCAAAATGGCGCTTGTCAGCACCAGTGTCCTTGCGGTAGAATGAGCTCCCAAAGATGGATGCTACCAGTGTCTATATCCCTATGGTAAGCTCCAGTTGCATCCTGCCTCTACAGGAGGCTCTCCGAGATCAGCAGGTGGGTCTCACCCAGGCTCCTTTTAAATTACTGTTTCTGCTCTGGGTCCAGAGTGTGTGAGATTTTGTGTGTACCCTTTAGCAGTAGAATCTCTATTTCCCATAGCCCTCTGTGTCTCCTGAGAGTAAGCTCCACTGGCCTTCATAACATGTTCTGAGATCTCATCTTCCTGGTGCAGGACCCCTGGGCTGGAGAGCTTGATGTAGGGCTGACACCTCTTGCTCCTTAGGGAGACTCTCTGAAATTGTCATTATCCTCCCATTTGTGGGTCACTCACCCAGCTATATGGGTCTTGAGTAAACCTCATCTTCAGCACTCCTACCTGTCTCATTGTGGTTCCTTCTTTATATCTTTAGTAGTAGAAGATCTTTTCTGCTAGTCTTCTGGCCTTTCTCATCAATAGTTGCTCTGTAGGGCTTCCCTGGTGGCGCAGTGGTTGAGAGTCTGCCTGCCGATGCGGGGGACACGAGTTCGTGCCCCGGTCCGGGAAGATCCCACATGCCGCGGAGCGGCTGGGCCCGTGAGCCATGGCCGCTGAGCCTGCGTGTCTGGAGCCTGTGCTCCACAATGGGAGAGGCCACAACAGTGAGAGGCCCGTGTACTGCAAAGAAAAAAAAAAAAAAAGTTTCTCTGTAAATAGTTGTAATTTTAGAGTGCCTGTGGGAGGAGGTGAGCTCAGGGTCTTCCTACTCCACCATCTTGGCCACTCTAGGAATCTTTTTTTTTCTTTCTTTTTTTTTAATGCATTTCTTTCTCTGTTCTGCTATTGGTTTCTTTGGAAAGCATCAATTATCTGCTAACTGGGCATCATTGCAGGTTCTATAACCATTCATCAGAAATTTAAGATCCCTTTCTTAAGGCACAGGAAAGACCCAAAGTCCTATTTAGCCAGAATAATCACCTCAGGTTAGAATTTTATCCAGGACATTTATTATTCTTTTACTTTTGAGCTAGAAAGCTGTACTGAAGCACATTTTGACAAAGGGAGAGTGTGGGTTTTTATTTTGATCATGGGAATAAGATATCAGTTTCTTTTCTGCCTGAAGCTATTTGCTTCACTTAATAATTAACCCCTCAGAAGAACCAAAAAGCAAAAACAAAAACAAAAACTTTTCAAGGGTAAAACTATAAGTTGTTTTCTCAGACCATTAATAATTTGGTCAGCAGAAGCTGAATTAACTGTAAAGTTATAGCTATAAAAGCTGTTTTACGTAGTGGAAAGAGAGCTCAAGAATGACCTAGACATTTGTTAAAATCTTTACTTCACCACCTGGCTATTGTGCAGTCTCAAGTAAGTATCTTATGTGTAGTAAGCTGAAATTTCCACACCTGTAAGATAAAAATAATATTACCTATCATATAGATATTTGGGGGGAAAATGAATACCATAAGTACAATACTGTGACTAGAACATGGTAAGTAGTCAGTAGGTAGTAATTGTTCTCATTGTTATTAACTTTCATAAATTCACAGGAATTAGAGAATTAATATTTTAAAAAACTATTTAAAATGTGAGTAGTATTGTAGAAATTTAGAAGAAAAGGTTGCATTTTTACTTGAGCTGAAATATTGGATTATTATTGATATAAATAATAGACCTTAAAGATTTCTCTATTTACTAGAATTTTCCTCTCTCCCAACCTGACACAGAATGTTGAGGAAATCTTTGTTGAAAATTCGTATTACAGATATCTCCACTTTTAGATAAGAATAACTTATAGATAAAATAACATTCAAATTCATAAAACCAGTATTTTACTAACCATTGTTCTTGTGTCAAAAATTGGTTTAGATGAGAAAAAGTTAGATATATATAATTAAGAAAAACAGTATTCTCAAAACTTTGCTTTCTCATGGATAAATTCTTTCACTCATTTGCAAAATGCCATAAAGTGTTTAAAATGCTAGATATACACATTTAAATAAAATTTAATTTTTTGTCTATTACCATGTAAGAATAAAGTGATATAGAATAAAATCTTTCTTTGAAGGTAAAATAATATAGAGTTTTACCCTTAAAAAATGGGATTTCTTGAGACCTACATGTC
The DNA here is from genome assembly GCF_002837175.3 of Physeter macrocephalus. Lineage (NCBI taxonomy): Eukaryota > Metazoa > Chordata > Mammalia > Artiodactyla > Physeteridae > Physeter > Physeter macrocephalus. Next base: position 46,972,901 of record NC_041220.1, on the reverse strand, counting down.
TTTATTTCATACTCTACAAAGTCAGCTTCAAAGCATCTAGTCCAGACTTTGTTTTCGGAAAACAAAAAGACTTTTTAAAATATAATTCATGACAGATGGATGAAAACATATACACACATGCACGTTGAGTGTTCTTTCACACTGATTCCTCAGTGGTGAAGGGAGAGTCTAATGAGAGTTCCTGTGAATGGTGACCAGGAGGTGACACAGAAGGACTGTATGCTCACCTTTCCCCCTTAATTTTACTTTGTTAAGACTTGACATTGTTCATGTAAGACAAGCTTTGTTTGTTCCCTAACACTGTACTTCTTTCACCATCATTTAGTGTTTCAAATCATTTATAAACTCATGAAGATGAGATGAAATACAATAAATTTTTCCTAACGGAATCTTAATCTTTTTCTCATTCAGTAGAAAACTGAAATTTAAGTTACCATTACCTTTGGGCAACTGTGAGATATACACTAAGTCTCTGGAGTTTAAAATATCATATTGGGTTTCTATCTTTGAAAATATTAACAACTGTAAATGCTAAAGCTGGAGGGTTAAATAAAAATGTTTCATTGAAATTCTTGTGGAAGTAAGGTGTTGTGGTCAGAAGAATCTCTCTTTTCTTGACTCAAATCCAGCCTAAGAACTTGTGGAATCCAGGTATGGGAAAGCTGTATGCCTAGCTGGACCAGCATGCCAACACAAGTACCAAAGAAACTTTGCCTCGTAACAACTTCATGAAATCGATATTGCCCCAGTTTTGCTGCTGTGGAATTTGATGCTTAAAAAGTTATGGCAGGGCTTCCCTGGTGGCGCAGTGGTTGAGAGTCCGCCTGCCGATGCAGGGGACGTGGTTTCGTGCCCCGGTCCGGGAAGATCCCACATGCCGCGGAGCGGCTGGGCCCGTGAGGCATGGCCGCTGAGCCTGCGCGTCCGGAGCCTGTGCTCTGCAACAGGAGAGGCCACAACAGTGAGAGGCCCGCGTACCAAAAAAAAAAAAAAAAAAAGTTATGGCAAATTAAGAAGGTCACACAGCTGATAAGTGGTGAAAAAGACTCTCCTTGACTAAACTTTATTTAGCTCCTCCAAGCCCTCTTCTCAACTAGACCAAACTGCGGCCCCAGTCCTGCTAGGCCTGCATAGTCCAATTTTAGTGAAAACCCTGTTAAGCCAGTTTAGAGAGAATCCTCTACCCTCTATAGCTGATCAAATTCCTCATGCCCCAACTTGGCCTGCCTTCAGCAAAAATCCCAAGAATTCCCCTTACTCTTAATGTCTCCTCTTAGTAATTTTCCATCCACCAACAGCCACCACCAACCTGCTCCTCTACTGTGTTCCCTTTTCCTTATTGTATTCAGGGTAGAGCTCAGTCTCTCTCCTCTATTGCTATAGTCTTGACACCTATCACAAGAGTCTGGAATAAAGTTTGCCTTGCCATTTTAACAAGTGTCAGAATAATTTTTTTCTTTAACAGAGACAAAACCAAGAATGGAATCAAGTTGGCTGAACTCAAAATCCTGGTTCTTTTCCCTAAATTGTTCAAAATTTTCCTTTTCCTTAATAGTGCAACATTTGATATTTTTATTCTCTAACATTAAATTTCTGTTCTATTAACCAGACATATTAAAATATTGTTTTAAAAAGCAGTAGACAGACAATTCTATTTTTGGATAGCAATGAGCATAAGACACCTAAAATTTTTTCAAAATCACTTTTTTATGTCACAAAAGTATTTATAATACGGTTTATTTCCTTTTTAAAAAGTCTCTGCAGGCCATATGGTCTGTGGGCCAATGCATTCTCTGAAACATCCAATGAACTTGGTCAAACATACTTAGTTTAACAGGAAGAAAATTAGCAGATTTTTTTTTCCATTGTAGCGTCTTTTCTTTTGGTAATTTTATTGAAGTATAGTTGATTTAAAATGTTGTGTTAGTTTCAGGTGTACAGCAAAGTTATTCAGTTATACTTATACATATATTCATTCTTTTTTAGAATCTTTTCTCATATAGCTTACCATTGAGTAGTTTTAATGACTTTTTCTGCTGTCATAATTATAAATATTAGCTAATGTTGCATTGAGTTGGTGTGTGATATATGTGATTTTAAAAATGGGTATGTAAAGTAAGTTTCCAAAGAATAGTGGTTTTCATTTAATACCTTCATTCATTCATTATGTGGTAATATTTGTTGTTATTATTATTGCTGAGAGAAAAATGTAACAAAAATTCTATTAGAAAATCCCTTTTTTGTGGTAGCTGTGATGTCTCTCATCACAACTAAGTTTAAACAATTAGAGTTGATTTTCACAATCTGTAGTCCTATATTTTGGCTATTTTAAAAATAGAGTTTGTCACTACTTATCACTTTTATTTTTTAATTAGACAAGAAAGTGTTTTTCTTCATAGTTGACACTTTCCTTCTACTTCATCAAAAACTTTCATTTTCCTAACTTTAATGCTTTATTGCTGCCTGCTGCCCTTGAAGAGATCATGTTTTCCATTGCCTATAAAAGATCATGCTTAAATTGTGTTCTTTGCTACATCACACAAACAATAGTTTTAATAGTTTTCCTTATTAACTGTACTTTGCCTACTTTAAGAAAAAAGTCAGATAAACAAACATCTTCAATCACAAATGTTTTATTTATCCTGATTTTATTACTCAACATTTATAATCCCTTGAATAAAAACAATTACTAGTGACTTAGGCAATACTTGAAGATCATATCATTTTCACAACCTCTGTATGTGATAATTATTATAATGCCCAAATTTTAATCTGAAGGGTTTAATTTACTTCTCTGAATTCCCACAAACTGTAAGTAATGAATCTTGGACTTGAAACTTGGTCTTTTAACAGCAAATTCAAAGCATTTTACATTTGATCTTCACAAATGTACAATTGAGCAGTAAATATTTATTGTTGATGCTTAATTAAAGTTGTCTGTATCCATTAATCTATTTCTCTATGCTTCAGAAATGTGCTTACCGTGCCTTAAAGAATATTGAAAGTAAAGCTTGGGTGTTTCAATAGAAAATCTTAAAGATATCTGGGTTTTATTTAATGGGACCTATTTCATTGCAGAAAAAATAAAATATTCTAATGTATACTTATGCAGCATCAAAAAGAGCATATCTGACATCAAAAATCTTTGATGCAGGTTTATTCTGTTAAAGTGTATCATTCACTTTAATTATCTTGAATACTTGCCCTCTTCTGTTTAATAATGTTGATATATATATATACTTAGAGAATGAACTTATGGTTACCAGGGGGAAGGATAGCGGGGAGGGATAGGTTGGGAGTTTGTGATTGACGTGTACACACTGCTATATTTAAAACAGGTAACTAACAAGGACCTACTGTAAAAAAGTAATTAATTTTTTTAAAAAAAGACTTTCCCTGACCCCTTCTTCTCCTGGAACTATCTCACTAGCCCATCTTATTGTCTAAGGAAATAAAAACTTTATATGTGTGTGTGTGTGTGTGTGTGTGTGTGTGTATACACACACACATATATATATATATATATATATATATATACATATACTGCAGCTTTAAAACCATTCTCAGAAACACTAGGTTTACATATATGTACTTGGCCTGCTAAAAATGTATTCAGCCCACCCCTATGTCTCAATAGCTCCCCTTAATCCGTACCTCCTACTGTTCCTTGTTCTTAAAAGCTAAGACAACACTAACATTTGCCTGCGACAATTATGCTTAGAATTTACAAACACATGCTGATGCAAGCCAAACAAGTAGTTTGTGGATTTAGAAGTGGCTTGAATTTCTTTTGGGCTTGCTACTTTATTCCTGTTAGTCCCCTGCCCGACTGACATCAAGCTCAGTTCAATTCCATTTAAGCCTTTAGCATACAGACTGCATTTGTCATCACATCTGATAAAGACAGAATTTATATGATTATACCGATTTTTGCAACTTTACTACTGAATTCAATTTGAAGTCAAATATATTTTATAATTAAAATATGTAAAAGAATATGGCCTCAAAATACATAGTACTTAGTATTGTCCACTTTGAATGATAATGAGCTGTCTTCCACTGAATAAGAGTTGATATTAGTACTACAAAACTTTATAAGGCATTTACCACAAACTGGAAAAAGGTTCTATTCAGCACTGAATTTAGGACTGAAATCTCCATTTCAGCATGGAGGCAGTGTTACCTCTGATCTTATTTTAAGTTTTGATAAAAACAACCTCCGGTTTTAAAGGTTAATGTTCCTGAAAATATTCAAAGCAGATTTCATCAGAAAATATTTCTTCATATTCACAGTTGTATGTATGCCATATAGTGCTTTTCAAATAAATGAGGGAGATGCCTCATTACAAGAATGTACCATGTACATTAGACTGCCTATATAATGCAAACACTGATATATTAATGACTGCTCATGCAACTGGTTTCTTTCTTTTCTTTTTCACATCTTTATTGGAGTATAATTGCTTTAAAACAGTGTGTTAGTTTCTGCTTTAAAACAAAGTGAATCAGCTATACATATACATATATCACCATATCTCCTCCCTCTTGTGTCTCCCTCACACCCTCCCTTATCACACCCCTCTAGGTGGTCACAAAGCACTGAGCTGATCTCCCTGTAGGCGGCTGCTTCCCACTAGCTATCTATTTTATATTTGGTAGTATATATAAGTCCAAGCCACTCTCTCACTTGTTCCCAGCTAACCCTTCCCCTTCCCCATGTCCTCAAGTCCATTCTCCACGTCTGCGTCTTTACTCCTGTCCTGCCTCTAGGTTCTTCATAACCATATTAATTTTTTTTAGATTCTATATATATGTGTTAGCATATGGTATTTGTTTTTCTCTTTATGACATACTTCACTCTGTATGACAGACTGTAGGTCGATCCACCTCACTAAAAATAACTCAATTTCATTTCTTTTTATGGCTGAGTAATATTCCATTGTATATATGTACCACATCTTCTTTATTTATGAATCTGTTGATGGACACTTAGGTTGTTTCCCTGTCCTGGCTATTGTAAATAGTGCTGCAGTGAACATTGTGGTACATGACCCTTTTTGAATTATGGTTTACTCAGGGTATATGCCCAGTAGTGGGATTGCTGGGTCATATGGTAGTTCTATTTTTAGTTTTTTAAGGAACCTCCATACTGTTCTCCATAGTG
>NC_041220.1:46962801-46967699 GCF_002837175.3 Physeter macrocephalus | reverse complement strand
TTAAGTTTCATTCGGTCCCATTTGTTTATTTTTGTTTTTATTTCCATTTCTCTAGGAGATGGGTCAAAAAGGATCTTGCTGTGATTTATGTCAGAGTGTTCTGCCTATGTTTTCCTCTAAGAGTTTGATAGTGTCTGGCCTTACATTTAGGTCTTTAACCCATTTTGAGTTTATTTTTGTGTATGCTGTTAGGGAGTGTTCTAATTTCATTCTTTAACATCTAGCTGTCCAGTTTTCCCAGCACCACTTATTGAAGAGGCAGTCTTTTCTCCATTATATATTCTTGCCTCCTTATCAAAGATAAGGTGACCATATGTGCGTGGGTTTATCTCTGGCCTTTCTATGCTGTTCCATTGATCTATATTTCTGTTCTTGTGGCAGTACCATACTGTCTTGATTACTGTAGCTTTGTAGTATATTCTGAGGTCTGGAGGTCTTATTCCTCCAGCTCTGTTTCTCTCTCTCAAGATTGCTTGGGCCATTGAGGGTCTTTTGTGTTTCCATACAAATTGTGAAATTTTTTGTTCTAGTTCTGTGAAAAATGCCATTGGTCCTTTGATAAGGATTGCATTGAATCTCTAGATTGCTTTAGGTAGTATAGTCATTTTCACAGTGTTGATTCTTCCAAACCAAGAACATGGTATATCTCTCCATCTGTTTGTATCATCTTTAATTTCTTTCATCAGTGTCTTACAGACTTCGGCATACAGGTCTTTTTTCTCCTTAGGTAGGTTTATTCCTAGGTATTTTTTTCTTTTTTCTGCAATGGTAAATGGGAGTGTTTCCTTAATTTCTCTTTCACCTTTTTCACCATTAGTGTATAGGAATGCCAGAGATTTCTGTGCATTAATTTTGTATCCTGCTACTTTACCAAATTCATTGATTGACTCTAATAGTTTTCTGGTAGAGTCTTTAGGATTCCCTATGTATAGTATCATGTCATCTGCAAACAGTGACAGCTTTAATTCTTCTTTTCCTATTTAGATTCCTTGTATTTCTTTTTCTTCTCTGATTGCTATGGCTAAAACTTCCAAAACTATGTGAATAATACTGGTGAGAGTGGGGAACCTTGTTTTGTTCCTGATCTTAGTGGAAGTGATTTCAGTTTTTCACCATTGAGAACGATGTTGGCTGTGGGTTTGTCATATATGGCCTCTATTATGTTGAGGTAAGTTCCCTGTGTGCCTAATTTCTGGATGGTTTTTATCATAAGTGGTGTTGAATTTTGTTGAAAGTTTTTTCTGCATCTATTGAGATAATCATATGGTTTTTCTCCTTCAATTTGTTAATATGGTGTATGACATTGATTTATTTGCATATATTGAAGAATCCTTGCATTCCTGGGATAAACCCCACTTGATCATGGTGTATGATCCTTTTAATGTGCTCTTGGATTTTGTTTGCTAGTATTTTGTTGAGGATTTTTGCATCTGTGTTCATCAGTGATATTGGCCTGTAGTTTTCTTTCTTTGTGACATCTTTTTCTGGTTTTGGTATCAGGGTGATGGTGGCCTTTTAGAATGAGTTTGGGAGTGTTCCTCCTTCTGCTATATTTTGGAAGAGTTTGAGGAGGATAGGTGTTAGCTCTTCCTAATTGTTTTATAGAATTTGCCTATGAAGCCATCTGGTCCTGGGCTTTTGTTTGTTGGAAGATTTTTAATCACAGTCTCAATGTCAGTGCTTGTGATTGGTCTGTTTATATTTTCTATTTCGTCCTGGTTCAGTCTCAGAAGGTTGTGCTTTTCTAAGAATTTGTCCATTTCTTCCACATTTTCCATTTTATTGGCATAGAGTTGCTTGTAGTAATCTCTCATGATCCTTTGTATTTCTGCAATGTCAGTTGTTATTTCTCCTTTTTCAATTCTAATTCTATTAATTTGATTCTTCTTCCTTTTTTTCTTGATGAGTCTGGCTAATGGTTTATCAATTTTGTTTATCTTCTCAAAGAACCAGCTTTTGGTTTTGTTGATCTTTGCTATAGTTTCCTTCATTTCTTTTTCATTTATTTATGATCTGATCTTTATGATTTCTTCCCTTCTGCTAACATTGTTGGTTTTTGTTCTTCTTTCTCTAATTGCTTTAGGTGTAAGGTTAGGTTGTTTATTTGAGATGTTTCTTGTTTCTTGAGGTGGGATTATATTGCTATAAACTTCCCTCTTACAACTGCTTTTGTTGCATCCCATAGGTTTTGGGTCATCGTGTTTTCATTGCCATTTGTTTCTAGGTGTTTTTTGAATTCCTCTTGATTTCTTTAGGGACTTTTGGTTATTGAGTAGTGTATTGTTTAGCCTACGTGTGGTTTTCTTTTTACAGATTTTTTCCTGTAGTTGATATCTAGTCTCATCTAGCGTTGTGGTCAGAAAAGATACTAGATATGATTTCAATTTTCTTAAATTTACCAAGGCTTGATTTGTGACCCAATATATGATCTATCCTGGAGAATGTTCCATGAGCACTTGAGAAGAAAGTGTATTCTGTTTTTTTTGGAATGGAATATCCTATAAATATCAATTAAATCCACCTTGTTTAACGTATCATTTAAAGCTTCTGTTTCCTTATTATTTTCATATGGATGATCTGTCCATTGGTAAAAGTGGGGTGCTAAAGTCCCCTACTATGATTGTGTTACTGTCGATTTCCCATTCTTTGGCTGTTAGCATTTACCTTATGTATTGAGGTGCTCCCCTGTTGGGTGCATAAATATTTAACAATTGTTATGTCTTCTCTTGGATTAATCCCTTGATCATTATGTAGTGTTCTTCTTTGTCTCTTGTAATAGTCTTTATTTTAACATCTATTTTGTCTGATATGAGAATTGCTGCTCCAGCTGTCTTTTGATTTCCATTTGCATGGAATATGTTTTTCCATCCTCTCAGTTTCAGTCTGTATGTGTCTCTAGGTCCGAAATGGGTCTCTTGTAGACAGCATATAAACAGGTCTTGTTTTTGTATCCATTTAGCCAGTCTATGTCTTTTGGTTGCAGCATTTAATCCATTTACACTTAAGGTAATTATCGATATGTATGTTCCTATTACCATTTTCTTAATTGTTTTGGATTTGTTGTTGTAGGTCTTTTCTTCTCTTGTGTTTCCTGCCTAGAGAAGTTCTTTTAGCATTTGTTGTACAGCTACAACAAATTGCAAAGCTGGTTTGCAAAGCTGGTTTTGTGGTGCTGAATTCTCTTAGCTTTTGCTTGTCTGTAAAGGTTATAATTTCTCTGTTGAATCTGAAAGAGATCCTTGCTGGTTAGGGTAATCTTGGTTGTAGGTTTTTCCCTTTCATCACTTTAAATATGTCCTGCCACTCCCTTCTGGCTTCCAGAGTTTCTGCTGAACAACTAGCTGTAATCTTATGGGGATTCCCTGTATGTTATTTGTTGTTTTTCGCTTGCTGCTTTTAATATTTTTTCTTTGTATTTAATATTTGATAGTTTGATTAATATGTGTCTTGGTGTGTTTCTCCTTGGATTTATCCTGTATGGGACTCTCTGCGCTTCCTGGACTTGACTGACTATTTCCTTTCCCATGTTAGGGAAGTTTTCAACTATAAGCTCTTCAAATATTAGCTCAGACCCTTTCTTTTTCTCTTCTTCTTTTGGGACTTCTATAATTCGAATGTTGGTGTGTTTAATGTTGTCCCAGAGGTCTCTGAGACGGTCCTCAATTCTTTTCATTCTTTTTTCTTTATTCTGCTCTGTAGCAATTATTTCCACTATTTTATCTTCCAGGTCACTTATCCGTTCTTCTGCCTCAGTTATTCTGCTATTGATTCCTTCTAGAGCATTTTTAATTTCATTTATTGTGTTGTTCATCATTGTTTGTTTGCTCTTTAGTTCTTCTAGGTCTTTGTTACTGTTTCTTATATTTTCTCCATTCTATTTCCAAGATTTTGGATGTTCTTTACTATCATTACTCTGAATTCTTTTTCAGGTTGACAGCCTATTTCCTCTTCATTTTTTTGGTCTGGTGAGTTTTTGCCTTGTTCCTTCATCTGCTCTGTGTGTCTTTGTCTTCTCATTTTGCTTAACTTACTGTGCTTGGGGTCTCCTTTTTGCAGACTGCAGGTTCGTAATTCCTGTTGTTTTTGGTGTCTGCCCCCAGTAGGTTAGTCTAGTTCAGGTGGTTATGTAGACTTCCTGGTGGAGGGGACTGGTGCCTGTGTTCTGGTGGATGAGGCTGGATCTTGTTTTTCTGGTGGGCAGAACCACATTGGTGGTGTCTTTTTGGGTGTCTGTGAACTTAATATGATTTTAGGCAGCCTCTCTGCTAATGGGTGGGGTTGTGTTCCTGTTTTGCTAGTTTCTTGGCCTATGGTGTCCGGCACTTTAGCTTGCTGGTCATTGAGTTGAGCTGGGTCTTAGCATTGAGATGGAGATTTCTGGGAGAGCTTTCACCATTTGATATCATGTGGAGCTAGGAGGTCTCTGGTGGACCAATGCCCTGAACTCGGCTTTCCAACCGCGAAGGCACAGGCCTGACACCTGGCTGGTGCACCAAGACCCTGTCAGCCAGATGGCTCAGAAGAAAAGGGAGGGAGGGAGGGAGGAAGGAAGGAAGGAAGGAAGGAAGGAAGGAAGGAAGGAAGGAAGGAAGGAAGGAAGGAAGGAAGGAAGGAAGGAAGGAAGGAAGGAAGGAAGGAAGGAAGGAAGGAAGGAAGGAAGGAAGGAAGGAAGGAAGGAAGGAAGGAAGGAAGGAAGGAAGGAAGGAAGGAAGGAAGGAAGGAAGGAAGGAAGGAAGGAAGGAAGGAAGGAAGGAAGGAAGGAAGGAAGGAAGGAAGGAAGGAAGGAAGGAAGGAAGGAAGGAAGGAAGGAAGGAAGGAAGGAAGGAAGGAAGGAAGGAAGGAAGGAAGGAAGGAAGGAAGGAAGGAAGGAAGGAAGGAAGGAAGGAAGGAAGGAAGGA
>NC_041220.1:46926113-46962493 GCF_002837175.3 Physeter macrocephalus | reverse complement strand
TGTATGTTATTTGTTGTTTTTCGCTTGCTGCTTTTAATATTTTTTCTTTGTATTTAATATTTGATAGTTTGATTAATATGTGTCTTGGTGTGTTTCTCCTTGGATTTATCCTGTATGGGACTCTCTGCGCTTCCTGGACTTGACTGACTATTTCCTTTCCCATGTTAGGGAAGTTTTCAACTATAAGCTCTTCAAATATTAGCTCAGACCCTTTCTTTTTCTCTTCTTCTTTTGGGACTTCTATAATTCGAATGTTGGTGTGTTTAATGTTGTCCCAGAGGTCTCTGAGACGGTCCTCAATTCTTTTCATTCTTTTTTCTTTATTCTGCTCTGTAGCAATTATTTCCACTATTTTATCTTCCAGGTCACTTATCCGTTCTTCTGCCTCAGTTATTCTGCTATTGATTCCTTCTAGAGCATTTTTAATTTCATTTATTGTGTTGTTCATCATTGTTTGTTTGCTCTTTAGTTCTTCTAGGTCTTTGTTACTGTTTCTTATATTTTCTCCATTCTATTTCCAAGATTTTGGATGTTCTTTACTATCATTACTCTGAATTCTTTTTCAGGTTGACAGCCTATTTCCTCTTCATTTTTTTGGTCTGGTGAGTTTTTGCCTTGTTCCTTCATCTGCTCTGTGTGTCTTTGTCTTCTCATTTTGCTTAACTTACTGTGCTTGGGGTCTCCTTTTTGCAGACTGCAGGTTCGTAATTCCTGTTGTTTTTGGTGTCTGCCCCCAGTAGGTTAGTCTAGTTCAGGTGGTTATGTAGACTTCCTGGTGGAGGGGACTGGTGCCTGTGTTCTGGTGGATGAGGCTGGATCTTGTTTTTCTGGTGGGCAGAACCACATTGGTGGTGTCTTTTTGGGTGTCTGTGAACTTAATATGATTTTAGGCAGCCTCTCTGCTAATGGGTGGGGTTGTGTTCCTGTTTTGCTAGTTTCTTGGCCTATGGTGTCCAGCACTTTAGCTTGCTGGTCATTGAGTTGAGCTGGGTCTTAGCATTGAGATGGAGATTTCTGGGAGAGCTTTCACCATTTGATATCATGTGGAGCTAGGAGGTCTCTGGTGGACCAATGCCCTGAACTCGGCTTTCCAACCGCGAAGGCACAGGCCTGACACCTGGCTGGTGCACCAAGACCCTGTCAGCCAGATGGCTCAGAAGAAAAGGGAGGGAGGGAGGGAGGAAGGAAGGAAGGAAGGAAGGAAGGAAGGAAGGAAGGAAGGAAGGAAGGAAGGAGAAAGGAGGAAAGAAAGGAAGAAAGAAGAGTTGTTAAAATGAAAAATAATTATAAGAATGAAAAAATTAAAAATAATTAAAAAAAAGAAAGAAAGAAAGAAGAGAGCAACCAAACCAGAAAACAAATCCACCAAAGATAATAAGCACTAAAAACTATACTGAAAAACCCCCCAAAAAACTGACAGACAGAACTCTAGGACAAATGATAAAAGCAAATCTATACAGACAAAATCACACAAAGAAGTATACACATACACACTCACAAAAAGAGAAAAAGGAAAATATATATATATCTTTGCTCCCAAAGTCCACCACCTCAATTTTGGGATGATTTGTTGTCTATTCAGGTATTCCACAGATACAGGGTACATCAAGTTGATTGTGGAGATTTAATCCACTGCTCCTGAGGCTGCTGGGAGAGATTTCCCTTTCTCTTCTTTGGTTGCACAGCTGCTGAGGTTCAGCTTTGGATTTGGCCCCGCCTCTGTGTGTAGGTCGCCTGAGGGCGTCTGTTCTTCCCTCAGACAGGATGTGGTTAAAGTAGCAGCTGATTAGGAGCCTCTGGCTCACTCAGGCTGGGGGCAGGGAGGGGTATGGAATATGATGAGAACCTGTGGTGGCAGAGGCTGGTGTGCTGTTGCAATAGCCTGAGGCCTGCTGTGTGTCCTCCCGGGGAAGTTGTCCCTGGATCACGGGACCCTGGCAGTGCCAGGCTGTACAGGATTCCAAAAGGGGAGGTGTGGATAGTGACCTGTGCTTGCACACAGGCTTCTTGGTGGCTGTAGCAGCAGCCTTAGCATTTCATGCCTGTCTCTGTGGTCCCTGCTGATAGCCACAGCTTGCACTCATCTCTGGAGCTCGTTTAGGTGGTGCTCTGAATCCCCTCTACTCGCGCACCCCGAAACAATGGTCTCTTGCCTCTCCAGCAGTTCCAGACTTTTTTCCAGACTCCCTCCCAGCTAGCTGTCATGCACTAGCCCCCTTCAGGCTGTGTTCACGCTGCCTACCCCAGTCCTCTCCCTGGGATCTGACCTCTGAAGCCGGAACCTCAGGTCTCAGCCCCACCCACCCCGATTGGGAAGCAGACAAGCCTCTCAGGCTGGTGAGTGCTGGTCAGCACTGATCCTCTGTGCGGGAATCTCTCCACTTTGCCCTCTGCACCACTGTTGCTGCGCTCTCCTCTGTGGCTCTGAAGCTTCCCCCCCGCCACCCCCTGTATCCACCAGTGAAGGGGCTTCCTAGTGTGTGGAAACTTTTCCTCCTTCACAGTTCCTTCCCAGTGGTGCAGGTCCCATCCCTATTCTTTTGTCTCTGTTTTTTTTTTCTTTTGCCCTACCCAGGTACATGGGGGAGTTTCTTGACTTTTGGGAAGTTCTGAGGTCTTCTGCCAGCATTCAGTAGGTGTTCTGTAGGAGTTGTTCCACATGTAGATGTATTTCTGATATGTTTGTGGGGAAAAAGGTGATCTCTAAGTCTTACTCTTCCGCCATCTTGTAGGTCTTTGGTTTCTTTCTTATTTCCACTTTTGATTAATAGTTTAGGAGTGGTATGGAAAACAGAGTGGTAGAAAGGTATATTAGATGCTGTATTATGGGTGAAAGGGTGTAGAAATTAGAAGGGAATATTGAATGTTTAGTGTAGAAAATGAAAGGAATCTTGAAAGAAACACAAAAATATTGATACTTTCATGAACCAACACTCCTTGTACACATCAAAACTTCCGAATACTCTCTGATGAGAGTTCTTACGTATTTAACTATAGAGTCTTTTGACTTTTTGTTTTCTTAGGGATTGTTTTTGGGGATAGCAGACATATTAGCTCTCTAACAGACTATTTGATCTAATTCTATAATATTGAAGGCCATTAAAATCTATTTGGCTGGCAAACGGAAATTAAAATGTAAAAGTATTAAAACTAATATTTGTTATAATTAACAAGGCTTGGATTAGGAACAGCCATAAAGCCCAACACTGAGAAATGGTGTTGGAAATTCTTTGTGATTCTTCTTCCAGTTTCATTTTGATTTCTATCTCTAAACACATCTGAAAAGTTGTTTGAGCATGATGTTAAATGGTGAATGCTAGAGATTATGGTAATACAATTTCATATATTGGCTTAATAAGTATTTGCTTTTTCCCCCCTCTCCGTTCTTTCTTCCCTCCCTCCTTCCATTTCCCATTCCTCCCTCCACCCTTCCCCCTTCCTTCTTTCCACTTTTCCTTCTTTCCTTTCTTTCCAGTTCTTAATAAAGAATTCATGCAATATAAATTGCATTGACAAAATTTTCTTGGGAAGATTGAATCTTAAATAACATTTCATTTATCAAATTTTAATATTCATCCTATACAATGCTATAAAAATAAACATTATTTACATATGTATTTAAAAATATTCTAATACATAAAAACATGTTATTTTTAAAAGAGAAAATATCTGTAGTTTTATATCTATGTAGATATTTGCAGATAAGTCTTGGGAAACACTGCAAGTTAATAAGGCTTTCTTTTTGAAGCCATGTTGTGTTTCGTCTCTGCTTCATTTTCAGCTCTCATATTGTCACCATCCAAGCCCTCACTTCTCTTTTCCCACAGAGATTGTTACTGCTGTGCTCTGTTTTGCACATTAGGTTGAACTTTATTAATATATTATTGGATAAGACAGAAAAAGAAATCATTGAAACATCTGCCAAAGATCATCTGGAACTTCCATGTGGCAAGAGAATGTCTTTAGCATCCAACAGAAATGGCTATGTATTCTCTTCCTGAAGGCATTCACATGAAGGGCCTCTATCACTATCCCTGCTTATTTTCCATTATTTAGTCAACTGACAATCAAAATATTCTTCTTGGTGCTCATCTTATTCTTCTACTGCCTTTATTTAAGTCCATTGCTTCCATGTGTTCCTCTGAAGAGAAACGATTAAATAGCAGTTCCCTCAAGACTGAAAAAAAAGTCTTTATTTTTGAAAATCCACAAAATTACACAGATTGCCTTAGAAGAAAAAATTGGGGTCATAGGCACAGAAATGACTTCTATCAAATGGAAGAGTCCCAGGTATTAAAAGGTAAACTAGATTTTAGCATGCAGATGTCTTTTCTTACACAAAACCTGACAATTGCAGGTTTGAGCAGCTTATCATATATAGTCATTGCTTCCTCTTCAATAACTCATTTTGACATTTTGTAATTTGCCAAAACGTGCCTTTGTGATCCCACAGGCTCTTAACTACTTTGTAATGAGTGTGTATGAACAGATGGAAAATGTTTTCAATTTCAGAGAAAACCACTAATGGATGTCACCAGCTATTAGAAAGCTCAGGTGGCTCCATTTTCCAAGGAAAGATATTGTCATAAAGCTCTTCATTTTTTAATAAAATGTTTGCTCATTTATACCTGGATGGTAATTTAAGATTTCACAAGTCTAAACAGATTACAACTATAGTTGGAAATTATTTAGTGCTAAATAGCCTGGAAATCCAATCTCAAGAATCTCACCTGAAAACAGTAATGACAATCCAGGTCATTTTATTAGAGCAACATGAATTACTATAAAAACAATCCCCCCAAGGAAGCTGACAAAGACATTTCACTAAGAAGTCAAATGCATGCCTGAGCTTTGGTGATAATCCCTCTTTTAAAGTAAAAAGGAGTATACCTTCTGTCCTCAATTTGTATCCCAAACAAACACATCTTCTCAAAGAGAAACACATCAAAGGAATGATTGTAGCAGAGGCTGTTCCCAAAGTATAGTCTATCTCATGTTCAAAAGGTAGTTACTTGTTCTCCAAAATGCAGAGCCATTAGCTGTTAACTCTCCCCTCAAAATTCACACCAGTTCCTTCTTTTACAAAGCTCTTGGTCTGATATCCTGTGGAAGAAATAAGAAGATTTCTGGTCTAATTAGTTTATTTTCAGCCTTTGTTACCTCTCTTTTACTTAGTAACACATTGGTCAAAAATAAATGCAATACCATCTGTGCAGTGATTGATCTAGCATGTGCTTATTTATTTAGAGCTCCACTAACAGGAATTATTTATATGTAGCTTAGGAAAGTGGAGCTAGCAATTCTTTCTAGCAAAGTAAATTCTATAATTTTAAGGAGTGCTTCATGGTTGCATTTCTTCCTTACTTGGATATGAAGTATTCAATATATATTTTGGATAAATGCTTTTCTCTTTTCATGGAAAATAGGTGGTCTAACACCATCCAGAGTGCTGACACTACACTTCTTTTAGTATCATGGACATCATGTAAATGTAATTACATCAAAACCAAAGTTATTAACAATAATATATATCTTTTAATAAGAGTGCTTCAATATAGAACAAAAAAGTTAAAAAGTTTATAGGTCTAAGGGCTATGTCAAATGAACATTGGAGTTTCTTCATATTTTATTTCACCATGGAGACAAACCATCTGACAGTGGTACTTCTGATGAGCCTACATTTTAGAGTAGTAGCAATTAGACAATGTTGTAGAAGCAATATGCATGAGAAAAGTCACTGCTTTTAAAAATATAACTACTCTAAGGATATCATTTGTTATTATCTCAATGACTTTTATGTATAGATTCATAGGTTTAGTAATATAATTTTCTAAACAAGACAAATGGCACACACCTCACTTTCTTCTTCATTATAAATGCTAGGAAGTTCCCACTTGTGACTATGTTATTTAGCTAGGGATTATTGATATAATTTTCTTAGCCTCACTATCCAGCTGTTATAACTTGCTTTCATTTTCATTATCCTTTTCAAATAGATCTTGGTCATATGGTATGCATTATATTTTTAAAAATTTCAAATCAAATCACCTTTTAATCATTTGTTTATGTATATGTGGCTTTAAGTCTAAATGAATTGTTTATAATAAGATGACCTTACTCTTCTTAAACACGTTAGAATATAATTTAGAATCCCATTGTAATATGGCTTAACAAATGAAGGGTTATAATTAATTCATGAGTTAAATTATTGTCCCTAAACATAGCCATCTGCATTAGAGTCACCCATGCCATTTTTGGCCTCTATGAAAGGATGTGTTAATTTCTGACTTTGAATGTTAACATTATTAAGACATGAAATTTTATGCTTCTGTTCTTTTTACTCAAATGAACACACACACATACATAATTATCTAAATCACACATGAAATTAATAGATTAGATAATGGAGAAGAAAAGATTAGTGAACTTGATAAGATAGTTAAAGAAACTATCCAAAATGAGACAGAGAAAGAAAATCTGTGGAACAACTTCAAGTTGCCTAATATATATGTGATTGGGGTCCCTGAAAAAGGGGAAGGACAGAAAATATTTGAAGTAATAATGGCTAGAATTTTTCCAATTTTATGAAAATAATAAGTCCACAGATTTAAGAATCTCAACAAATCCCAAACAAATAAATATGAAGAAAACGACCTCAAATCATAACATAATCATATTGCTCTGAAGTAAGTACAGAGGAGCAAATATATAGAGATGATAACAGATTTCTTATCAGAAAGATGCAAGTAGGAAGACAATTGAGCAGTGTTCTTCCACTTTGTCTTCATTATCCCTCTCACACAGAAGACTTTTTAAATATATATTTTTTTCCTAATCAATCCTGCCTGATGAAATCTCAATACTTCAGATGTAAGGTATATCTGTTCAATATATACAGATATACATACAGATATTTGTTCAATATTATATATATTGTATGTACTGTGGCTCTTTTGAGAGACAGAAATCATTTCATATGACCCCCCCCACCCCAAGAATAAACTTTCACTCCCTTGAGGGTGGTATTGCCCCATTGAGGATGCATGCATAAAGTAACATCTTGAAAATAATGGGGGAAACTGTCAATCTGGGATTCTATATCCAGCAAAAATATTGTTCAAAAAACTAAGAAATAATAAATACTTTTTCAGACACAAAAGTTCTGAAAGATTTCATCACCAGTACAGCTGTACTATAAAAAAGAAGGGCAGAAGGAAGGCAATACCAGATAAAAATCTAGATCCACACAAAGAAATGAAGCACAGAAAAAATGGCAACAGCTTTTGAAAATATAAAGGCTTTTCCCTTTATTACTTACATCTCTATAAAAAGATAATTGACTGAATTAAACTATTAACAATGTTTTGTGAGGTTTGTAACTTTACCCCAGTGAAAAGAAACAGAAAATAAACATTAAAAATACTCAAAATAATGGCCATTAATAAGAGGTATGAAGAAAATAAAAGGATATAATGGTTTAGTAATTGACCACAATGGTGGAAGCAGGCACTGGTATTGAAATGATAAAGTTCTCCTTGAGGAGCTCAGGAAGTCAACCACAGGAGAATTCTAAAGTCAGAATAAACAAGGCAGGAGAAATAGTTAGAACAAAGATTCTTAAAAAAACTAAACAGAAATCAAAGTGTGTGGTGTAGTGATAAAAGATGGGATGATTAGTTGTCAACTCCACAGAAAGAATACAGATTGGGGGGAGTGTTCAAAGGAGGAATAACAATATTCAATAAGTCTCTGGGGTCAAAAGGACCTTGTTTTGGAGAGAAAAGAAAAAGGAGAAAGAGGAAAAAGATAGATAGGATTAGACCTAAAGGGAATATTTTTTGACACATCTCATTATTGAGTTTGACATACCGAAGGATATTATAATAACATGATTTTAATCTAAACGTATTCATTCGACCACCTAAAAAGCATATTCTCTTATTTTAGATTATCATATATGTTAATAACTTGAGAATATGGCCATTAATCTTTCATTACTGTGACTCCAGTGCTAGTATATAGCTTTCATATCAAAACTTTCATATCCCCTGTTGGACTCTATGCCACAGCTTTATGACATGGTCAGAGCTAACCTTCTTTATTCTGTCTAAACAACCTGTTACTTAAATGTAGTTTATCACATAACACAGAGGCACAATGTTATCAATTATCTCAGGCATAGCACAGATAATCTAGTATATTTAATTGCATTTTTGCCCAGGTCTTAATAGTTGTTTGGTTAAACTTGGAATAACATCATAGCAATCTTTTCTTCTATGTTTCTTATTCATGAGGTTTTTTTCAGTATCTTTATTGGAGTATAATTGCTTTACGATGCTGTGCTAGCTTCTGCTGTGCAACAAAGTGAATCACCTATATGTATACCTATGTCTCCATATCCCCTCAACCTTGCATCTCCCTCCCACCCTCCCTATCCCACCCCTCTAGGTGGTCACAAAGCACCTAGCTGATCTCCCTGTGCTATGGAGATGCTTCCACCCAGCCATCCATTCTACATTTGGTAGTGTATATATGTACATGCCACTCTCTCACTTCATTCCAGCTTACACTTCCCACTCCCTGTGTCCGCAGGCCCATTCTCTACGTCTGCGTCTTTATTCCTGTCCTGCCCCTAGGTTCTTCAGGACCGTTTTTAAAAAAAAATCTATATATATGGATTAGCATACAGTATTTGTTTTTATCTTTCTGAATTACTTCACTCTGTATGACAAACTCTAGGTCCATCCACCTCACTACAAATAACTCAATTTCACTTCTTTTTATGGCTGAGTAATATTCCATTGTATATATGTGCCACATCTTCTTTATCCATTCATCTGATGATGGACATTTAGGTTGCTTCCATATCCTGGATGTCATAAATAGTGCTGCAATGAACATTGTGGTACATGACTCTTCATGAATTATGGTTTTCTCAGGGTATATGCCCAGTAGTGGGATTACTGGGTCGTATGGTAGTACTATTTTTAGTTTTTTAAGGAAACTCCATACTGTTCTCTATAGTGGCTGTATCAATTTACATTCCCACCAACAGTGCAAGAGGGTTCCCTTTTCTCCACACGCTCTCCAGCATTTATTGTTGTAGAATTTTGATGATGGCCATTTTGACCGGTGTGAGTTGATACCTCATTGTAGTTTTGTTTTGCATTTCTCTAATTATTAGTGACGTTGAGCATCCTTTCATGTGTTTGTGGGCAAAGAAGAGAAATAGACATTTCTCTTCTTTGGAGAAATGTCTATTAGGTCTTCTGCCCATTTTTGGATTGGGTTCTTTGTTTCTTTTGATATTGAGCTGCATGCGCTGCTTGTACATTTGGGAGATTAATCCTTTGTCAGTTGCTTCATTTGCAAATATTTTCTCCCATTCTGAGGGTTGTCTTTTTGTCTTGTTTATGGTTTCCTTTGCTGTGCAAAAGATTTTAAGTGTCATTAAGTCCCATTTGTTCATTTTTGTTTTTATTTCCATTTCTCTAGAAGGTGGGTCAAAAAGGATCTTGCTGTGATTTATGTCATAAAGTGTTCTGCCTTTTTTTTCTCTAAGAGTTTTATAGTGTCTGACCTTACATTTAGGTCTTTAATCCATTTTGAGTTTATTTTTGTGTATGGTGTTAGGGAGTGTTCTAATTTCATACTTTTACATGTAGCTGTCCAGTTTTCTCAGCACCACTTATTAAAGAGTCTGTCTTTTCTCCATTATATATTCTTGACTCCTTTCTCAAAAACAAGGTGACCATATGTGTGTGGGTTTATCTCTGGGCTTTCTATCCTGTTCCATTGATCTATATTTCTGTTTTTTTGCCAGTACCATACTGTCTTCATTAATGTATCTTGTAGTATAGTCTGAAGTCAGAGAGTCTGATTCCTCCAGCTCCATGTTTCTTTCTCAAGATTGCTTTGGCTATTCGGGGTCTTTTGTGTTTCCATACAAATTGTGAAAATTTTTGCTTTAATTCTGGGAAAAATGCCATTGGTAGTCTGATGAGAATTGCATTGAATCTGTAGATTCCTTTGGGTAGTATGGTACCCAAAGATGGTAGTACCATCTTTAATTTCTTTCATCAGTGTCTTATAGTTTTCTGCATCCAGGTCTTTTGTCCCCTTAGTTATGTTTATTCCTAGGTATTTTATCTTTTTGTTGTTGTTACAGTGGTAAATGGGAGTGTTTCCTTAATTTCTCTTTCAGCTTTTTCATCATTAGTGTATAAGAATGCCAGAATTTTCTGTGCATTAATTTTGTATCCTGCTACTTTACCAAATTCATTGATTGGCTCTAGTAGTTTTCTGATAGCATCTTTAGGATTCTCTATGTATAGTATCATGTCATCTGCAAACAGTGACAGCTTTACTTCTTCTTTTCTGATTTAGATTCCTTTTATTTCTTTTTCTTCTCTGATTGCTGTGGCTAAAACTTCCAAAACGAGGTTGAATAAAAGTGGTGAGAGTGGCCAACCTTCTCTTGTTCCTGATCTTAGTGGAAATGGTTTCAAGTTTTCACCATTGAGAGTGATATTGCCTGTGGGTTTGTCATAAATGGCCTTTTTTATGTTGAGGTAAATTCCCTCTATGCCTACTTTCTGGAGCGTTTTTATCATAAATGGGTGTTGAATTTTGTTGAAAGCGCATCTGTTGAGATGATCATATGGTTTTTATCCTTTTTCTTGTTTATATGGTGTATCAAATTGATTGATTTGTGGTTGTAAATGATACTTGATACGATTTCAACATTCTTAAGTTTACCAAGACTTGATTGTGTTCCAAGACATGATCTATCCTGGAGAATGTTCCATGAGTGCTTGAGAAGAAAGTGTATTCTATTGTTTTTGGATGGAATGTCCTATAAATACCTACTCAGTCCATCTTGTTTAATGTATCATTTAAAGCTTTTGTTTCCTTATTTATTTTCATTTTGGATAATCTGTCCATTGGTGAAAGTGAGGTGTTATAGTCCCCTACTATCACTGTGTTACTGTCGATTTCCCCTTTTATGGCTGTTAGCATTTGCCTTATGTATTGAGGTGCTCCTATGGTGGGTGCATAAATATTTACAATTGTTATATCTTCTTCTTGGCTTGATCCCTGGACCATTATGTAGTGTCCTTCTTTTTTTCTTGTAATTGTCTTTATTTTAAAGTCAATTTAGGGCTTCCCTGGTGGCGCAGTGGTTGCGCGTCCGCCTGCCGATGCAGGGGAACCGGGTTCGCGCCCCGGTCTGGGAGGATCCCACATGCCGCAGAGCGGCTTTCTTCATTGTTTTGGGTTTGCTATTTTAGGTCTTTTCCTTCTCTTGTGTTTCCTTCCAGAGAAGTTCCTTTAGCATTTGTTGTAAAGCTGGTTTGGTGGTGCTGAATTCTTTCCTTTGTATGTTATTTGTTGCTTTTCCCTTGCTGCTTTTAATATGTTTTCTTTGTATTGAATTTTTGATAGTTTGATTAATATGTGTCTTGATGTGTTTTCCCTTGGATTTATCCTGTATGGGACTGTCTGTGCTTCCTGGACTTGATTAACTATTTCCTTTCCCATATTAGGGAAATTTTCAACTATAATCTCTTCAAATATTATCTCAGACACTTTCTTTTTCTCTTCTTCTATAGGACCCCTATAATTCGAATGCTGGTGCATTTAATGTTGTCCCAGATGTCTCTGAGACGGTCCTCAAGTCTTTTCATTCTTTTTTCTTTATTCCACTCTGTGGTAGTTATTTCCACTATTTTATCTCCCAGGTCACCTATCCGTTCTGCCTCAGTTATTCTGCTATTGATTTCCCTAGAGAATTTTTAATTTCATTCATTATGTTGTTCATCCTTGTTTGTTTGCTCTTTAGTTCTTCTAGGTTCTTGTTACACGTTTCTGGTATTTTCTCCATTCTATTTCTAAGATTTTGGATCATCTTTACTATCATTACTCTGAATTCTTTTTCAGGTAGACTGCCTATTTCCTCTTCATTTGTTTGGTCTGGTGGGTTTTTACCTTGCTCCTTCATCTGCTGTGCATTTCTTTGTCTTCTCATTTTGCTTAACTTACTGTGCTTAGTGTCTCCTTTTCACAGGCTTCAGGCTCATACTTCCTGTTGTTTTTGCTGTCTACCCCCAGTGGGTAAGGTTGGTTCAGTGGGTTGTGTAGGCTTCCTGGTGGAGGGGACTGGTGCCTGTGTTCTGGTGGATGAGGCTGGATCTTGTCTTTCTGGTGGGCATGACTGCGTCCATTGGTGTGTTTTGGTGTGTCTGTGAACTTAGTATGATTTTAGGCAGCCTCTCTGCTAATGGGTGGGTTGTGTTCCTGACTTGCTAGTTGTTTGGCATGGGGTGTCCACCACTTTAGCTTGCTGGTCGTTGAGTAGAACTGGGTCTTAGTGTTGAGACGGAGATCTCTGGGAGAGCTCTTGCTGAATGATATTATGTGGGGGCTGGGAGATCTCAGGTGGACCAATGTCCTGAATTCAGCTCTCCCATCTCAGAGGCTCAGGCCTGACAGCCGGCCGGATCACCATGACCCTGTCAGCCGCACAGCTGGAGAAGATGGGCTATGAGTTTGTCAGCCACTGCCCTGTTGTAGCTCTGTCTAAGCTATCTCCAAAGGTTCACCCAGATACATTGGGTTATTCCACCATTCCTCAGAACTTGCACACACCAGTCTGGGATTTGTAAATGTCCTCCTTATACTCTTCATTGAAACACCTTGCATTCATGGTGGTGAGAGATATGCTAATAGTGTTGGTTCTCTTCAGTTTAGAGACTGGGACAGTCTGAGCCGTCATGTGGCCAAGTCAGGAGCAGCTGGCCACCAATCCCAAAGTGATAACTTGGCAGATACCAAGAAGGCTTTCTGCAGCACCCAAGCATTAGTCCTAAGCAGCTGCTCCACTCAGTTGCAGCACTGTGACTGGGGAACTCGGTGGGACCCTCAAACAAGGATTTCTGCTGGCCCTAGAGCCTGGCTTGCCCACACAGGCAAGGAGCTGAGGAGAGTGTCTCCCGGCCCTGTCCCACCTGAGGGGTGGATACCTGGAAGCTGCGCAGCTGACAGCGCAGGAGCTCTCATGTTTTTCTTTCTGTGTGTATTCCCCACTCCCATAACCCTCCCCTCCAAAACTTAGCATCTGTAGTTTGTTTTAAAAAGATTTCTAACAATTTTCACAGAATTTGGGGATTGCTTATAGCTTATATGAAAATATTAAGTAGTGATGTTCTACATCATTAGCACATGACAAGACAAAACTTTCAAACTATTAATCCATAATTTCTCTGTGTTTTCTTACATGATTTGACCTTTTCCTCACTCAGAAGAGGGCTAATTTGGCTAAGAGAATGCAGTGGTCAAAAGCTGCTTTTTGTGTTTCAAAAGCCTTGTAATTGGAGGGAAATAAAAGCAACTCACATTTTGAAAAGTAAATATAGGAGAGAATATCTATGGTATAAAAGCCAGGTATTCTATTTTCAGACTAGATCAGAATGGAAAAAGAAAAGTATCAGAGTAGAAAGAGGGAGTGATTAGATGTGGGAGAGTCCCTTTGAAAAAGGGTTTAGACTTCAAGTGGGATGAGCCTCAATTGGAGTGGGACAGTGAGAAACCAGTTAGGTTTGTGTAATCTAAGAGCAAAAACAAAAACAAAAACAAAAAATGGTGAATGTGTATATTTCTTGGTAAACGTTAGGAAGTTAGAAAGACCCAGTTCTAGGAATATATATGTAATGTCTAGAAATGAGCTTACTTGGTTCTCCCTTGCACTAGTATATTATAGGTGTACCTGAATAATTACACAAACTTAAGAGTGCATTTGACATTAAAATAGACATCATGTGACATCCACAGAGATACTCTCCTGTCCTGGTATGGTGTGAAGCACTAAAGTGAACGCCAACAAGGAATGTTACTGAAAGTAAGAGAAATTAGTCAGACATTAACATGGGATGAAGCAGAGGCACTGGAATGGATCAGTGATGGATGATCATTCAGAATGATGAATGTTTCACTGAATGTCAACAGAGACTGAAGGCTACGAGGACAAGATATTACCTACAAAATCCTTGCCATTCTGCAGGGTACACACAATTCTTGGCAGTAGTGTAGGGAATTTAAATGGACTGGTTTTAAGTTTTCCCATCTCCACTGAATAGTAGCTTGAAATAGAAATTATACTGAATTATAAAAAATAAAGAAAATGACACTTCTTGCATATTTCTGGTTTTGGAGTGAGACATGCACCTTCTATGAATAGGTCTATGTTTCCTCTGAGGCACATCTTACATTACATTTGAACAATCAAATATGTCATTGTCTGTGTTTGCTTTTTCTCATATACCTGAAAATGGGAACAAAACTCAAACATTTTTAACTCATTTTTTCCAGATGATTTGTATTGGTTATCAAAGGTATTATTTAAATTTAAAAAACAAACCCACAATATCTTTTTCTCTATAGAAAAAAAATACTCTTCTAAAATTATAACTATAGTTGATATCTTTTCCATGTATTATATTCAGCTCATGGAACATAATCACATTAAAGAATCCTAACTTAGGACCTCACCCCATCAGGTTATATGCCACATGTTGTTTATAAATTAGTTGGCCACTTTCTCTCTACTTATATTAGCAATTCTAACCAGATGTTTTTTTCAAAATTTATAGAGTATTCATTTAAAAATCACTTAGAAACAGTATGGTTAAGTCTTAGGTAGTAATATACTTTTCTAATTCACTTCTAGATTTTTATCAGTTTATATCAAGTTACATAAATTTGCTTAGGTTATAATATCTGATTCACTTCTGAAATCTCAGTATCAAAAATGTCTCTCTCTCTCTCTCTCTGATCACATCCTATTCATCCAATTTACTTATTAAAGAACATTTACTGCAGTGATTCTTTGATTTCATTGAGATCTCTAGTCCACTTATTGTACCACTTTATCATTATTAATCAGAACTCTCTGGTGTTCATTTTTCCTAGTCTAGTGTACAATTCATACTCCATCATCGTCATTACTTCTTACTTTTATTTTGCATCCGTAGTACTAAGCTGAACACATTAAAGTGATATAAACCCCAATATCCATTTATTTTCTCCAGATCTGTACTACAGCACATAACTGCTTGGTTGACGTGAATCATTTCATATTACACATTTTACGCAGGTAATCAAGACTACTTAGCTCTCTTATAGTGCTTTCTTGTTGGGCTCATGTTCTCATGCCATGAAATATTCCTTCTCTCTTTTAACCCTAAACTTCTTCATCTTTAATCTGAGCTGAATATTCATCTTTTAACTCATTGAGAAAGTGGAAGCCACCAGGAACCATTTCCTTCAACATTCCACCACAAAATCTACAGATTTATCTATCCCACACCCATCTTCTCTTTCTATCCTACCACAGTTTAGATTGTTACCCTTTTTATCAAAAGCTAGTCCATCCCTGCATTCTTTGGATCCAGTTCCTTTTCAAAAAGCTCACTCTTTTTGTCATATCTTCTGTTTCCTCCGTCGAGATTCTCTTCCTTTATAGCTAGCTGATAATTCCTGCAAGCATAAAACATATTTTTGCTAGCTCCTATTTGTTCTGTGGACTGCATATTCCTTCCACCTTCTTTCTTGGCTTCTACAAAATTCACCTCATTGGGGTTTCCTTTTACCACTTATTCAATCTTCTTTGCAAGGTCATCCTCCTAAACCAAACCTTTAATTGTTGAGATCCTCAGAATTTGGTCTTGGTCCTTTTATTCATTTCTTTTTGATTACTTCTCAGTAATGTCATTGACTCCAAAGAATTCCAGTGTCATCTGTATGCTGATGACTCAGAAATTATCTTTTCTCTCCACAGGCATCTCCTTTGACTATCTGTTTCTCTCAAATTGCATACCTTGCTCCTTTCAATAAATGCTACTATCACCCACCTGAGGCCAGGAATTCAGAAATAATCATTTATTATTAATAGTAATCTGTTATACAGAGTGCAGTAAGTCAGAAAGAGAAAAACAAATACCGTATGCTAACGCATATATATGGAATTTTAAAAAGCAGTAGTGATGAACCTAGTAGCAGGGCAGGAATAAAGACGCAGATGTAGAGAATGGACTTGAGGGCATGGAGTGGGGGGAAGGGGAAGCTGGGATGAAGTGAGAGAGTAGCATTGACATATATAGACTACCAAATGTAAAATGGATGGCTAGTGGGAAGCTGCTGCATAGCAAAGGAGATCAACTCAATGCTTTGTGATGACCTAGAGGGATGGTATAGGGAGGGTGGGAGGGAGGCTTAAGAGGGAGGGGATATAGGGATATATGTATACGTATAGCTGATTCACTTTGTTGTACAGCAGAAACTAACACAACATTGTAAAGCATTTATACTCCAATAAAGATGTGAAAAAAAGTAGTAATAATTTATATTAGTAACTATATTAGTAATTCTCTAAGCTAACAATTGCTCCCTCCTATCCTTTCCTATTGATTATAGCTCTGAAATATATTGGTTACATATTTGAATTGTATACTGATTGTATTTTGGAAATATCTGCCAATTTTTAGATTCTTTTACTATATGATTATTCTTTATCTTGAGTTACTATTAATTATTATCTGAATTACTAGAGATACCTCCTGTCCATTTGCTTCAACTTCTTCTCTACATGGCAGTAAATGTGATCTTTTAAAATGTAAATTGGATCACATTGTTCTGCTAAAAAGTTTGAGTTGTTTCCCAAAGCTCTCAGAAAAAATTTAACATTTTCTATGATCTATACAGTTGGGCATGATTCACTTCTACTGAATCACTAAACTCACTTCACACTTGTGCCCCTCCATCTCCTTCCCCAGTCACATTGATCTTCTCTCAGTTGTGAGAATATGTGAAATTATTTTCATTAGTTTGGGTGGAAATATACATGTTGGACCCCAGTTCCCACTAAATGTACCCACAACTTCCTCTTCATCTGATTGTTTCTTTTTCATTTTTAATTCTTATCTTACATGACATGCGCTCAAAGAGACTTTCCCTCACTACGTTATTTGAAGTAGTTTTTTCCTCAGTGATCTCGTACCTTTCTAATTTATTTCGTAGCTCTTATTCACCCTAAAAGTATTTTCTTTGTCTTGTATTTGTCCCCTTATCTGTCTACTCTACTAGAGTGTACATTCCATGAGGTTAGATACTCTTTCTCCTAGTTTACCACTTTTTCTCCAATACCTTTAATGGGGTCTGTCATACTGTAGATGCTCAGTAAATATATATGTTAACTGAATTGCTCCTCATCAAAAGTATTTTTGATAAATAGCTATCATTATATCTGATGGATATAATGTATATAAAGCTTGGCAGGACATTTTGAACTGTTTATCTTACTTCTTGTAATAATCAACCACACAAGTCAGAAGATGACTATATTCCTAAGGATCTTTCATATTTCCTATTCGTGGTAACTTTTGCTACTTTACCTTTGCTTTCCAAATAAGACTATGGGAATTATGCCCTAATCACAAATTTTAGGACATATTTGAAGTTTGGACACATTTTCTTACATTTGGAGGTGGGGTGGTATTGTTAAGAAAACTCCTTAAATAGGTGCTTGATTTTCACTAATACCTAATTCCAGACTTTATTATGGTCAGTGCTCTCATTCTCTATTGTAACACAACAAACTATCACCAAATTTAGTGGCTTAATACAACATCCATCTTGTTATTATTCTTTATATTTTGTGGATCCATGATTTAGGCAGAGCCCACAGGGAGAGACTTGCTTCTGCTCCACAAAATGTAGCCTCTCACTTGGGATAACTCAAACAACTGGAGGCTGGAACAGTTGCGGACTAGCTAGGCATCTCTTTTCACATTATCTCAGGGTTTCTTCTTTTGGTTTCTCCACATCATCTTTTATCTTGGTGTCCTCAGTATCATAGCCTCAGCATAGTTGAACCTCTTACCTGGTAGCTCAGTATTCCAAGAGCAAGTGTTCTGAGAGCGGACGAAGACGTCAGTCTCTTGAAGCCAGTATCTGAAAGCAGGTACAGAATCACTTCCACTGTATGCCATTTGCCAGAGCAGCCACAGAGCCTGCAAAGATTCAAGAAGAGCACACTTAGAAGAATGCCAAACAATCTGTAGCCATCTTTAATCAACCAAAATAAGGTACTGAGTTTTAATTATAAGTAGAAAGACGTTATTAAAATAAAAACAAGTGAAGGGCAAATCTTTCTTATTAATGATGTTATTGAAAAATCAATGGACATTTCTGCCAATTTATAATTGATAACTTATTCCTTTATGAAGATGAAGCATATATTGTATTAGCCTCATATTCTTTACTGAATGCTCATTCATCCCAGTTTTGGTGTTTCAAATGTTGGTAATTATTGATACTTATATACATCCCTATGCTTTTATGTCATCCAGTTTTAAATAATAATTTGGCTGATCCAGTGAAACTCTCCTCTAAGCCTTTCTTTTTCATTTTTTTCTTCCTTCCCATATTTTAGTAATAGAAAATTTATTTCATGGTGTGGTGTGTGGTTTTTGTTGTTGCTGCTATTTTTGGTCATTGTTGTTTTTCTTTTCTTTGTTTTGGACATTGTGGAAGGTGAAAGGGAGGAACCTCACATATTCCAAATGCAAGAATGAGGACCTATGCTTTGAACAACATGTGGGTTCTCTAAGCT
The DNA here is from genome assembly GCF_002837175.3 of Physeter macrocephalus. NCBI lineage: Eukaryota > Metazoa > Chordata > Mammalia > Artiodactyla > Physeteridae > Physeter > Physeter macrocephalus. The sequence continues at coordinate 46,943,826 of NC_041220.1, read as the reverse complement.
TTTAAATGTTTTGTTTTATTTAATCCTCACAACAAATGTATCACAACAAATGCTCCAGTTATATAATTGAGAAAAATGTTTAATATGGGTTAATGAAATTGCACATTGGATTGAGAAATGTACCCATAATGAAGGCAGAAGGCCATTCCTTGAATTAATACTGACATTTTTATGGACAACATTAGTCTGGGTCTTGATCCTGATTCTGTAGGTACACAAGCTTTTAACTTTGCACAAGTGTTAGATTGGTGGATCTCTAAATTTCCTATTGGTTATAAAACCCCATGAAGACATACATTCTTGAAAGAGATAAAATGTCTTTTGAAGATCAGGAGAAAACAATTTTTGTTAGTTAATTGAGTTGTTTAAATAGATGGCAAATTAGAAAGCAGGACTTATGTTGGAAATTCCTTGGCTATAATTCACTTTTACTTATACCTGGAAATAACTTTTCATGTGTATTGAAATTACTCTTTGGTCTTGATCCATCTTCTGAACAATATTTCCTTTTTCATGAAAGTTAGCATGCGTTTACAGCTGCATAGTTTTTAAAATCTATTTCCTGACAGTAGAATTTTGGATGTCTATAGGACTCTGTTCATTTTGTGTTCTTTCTGTTTCTTTCAGTTCAAGCTGGCATCTTGCTGAATATGGAAATCTTTTAAAACTTTGTAGATCTCCCATTAATCTTTTTTGTTGTCTACCACATTTGACAAAAAAACAAAAACAAAAAACAAAAAACAAACAAAAAAAACCCTGTAGATTTCTTCAAAATAAGCACTTTTAGAACTTATATTTCTCCCAAGGAATAATGTCCTTATACTTCTTAGGAGCCCTATTTTTTATTCAGAGAATCTGTGAATTATACTTTTTAGGTCTTTAAAGGGTCTTTTGTCTGACAACAGTGCTTTCAGGCACTGTTTTTTCCATCCATCAGTTTCATTTTTCTTTTGGTCTGAAAATTTGTTGTCTTTTGCTTAATAACAAATTAATTAGTTACTTCCAAAACAAGCATTTATTATCTCATAAAGTTTCTAAAAATCAGAAACCCAAACGTAGCTTAGCTGGGTGGTTCTGACTCGAGCTCTCTCATGAAATTACAGTTAATCTGTTGGTGAGGTAGCAGTTATCTGACTGCTGAAGGATACACATCCACACTTACAACCATGGAAGTTGGCAGGGGCTTCAGTTCCTTGCTTTGTAGCCCTCTTCACGCAGCTGGCTTCTCCCAGAATTAGTGACCAAAAGAGAGAACAAGATGCCACACTGCCTCTTGTGGCCTAGTCTTAGAATCAGAAACCATTAATTCTCCTTCATTCTATTAGTTAGAAGTGCGCCCCCAGGTCCAGCCAACACTCAGCACAAAGGCACAGATACCAGGAATTGGGTCTCACTGTGAGTCAACTTGGAGGCAGACTACCACAATGCATTTCATCGGTTTTGGATAATCCATGGGCACTGCCATCTCAAGTTTTACTTTTGCTTTATTATTGCTCTTATCTCTTCATACTACTCCATATACACTTGTATCTTTTCAACATGGGTTGTTTTTCTCTGTTTTCCACTTCATGTTTTGTTTTGTGCTTCAATCTCTATTAATTCTACTGACCCGTATTCTACTTTTTAAATTCTCTTTTCTGCTGGGTTTAATGAGATGTTAAACCCTTCTACTGAATTTTAGTTTCAACTATTGCATTTTTTAGCTTTAAGATTTACCTTTTGCTCTTTTTATTCCTGTTCTTTATGAAATTCTTTATTTTAAAATTTCTTTTAATAAACATCCTAATCCATACGATTTAAAAGTTCAATACCTATTATTTTCTCTATATCCACTTTGCACAATTTTGATATTTTGATTTTTGTCTTATAATACAGGTAAGCTTTAGTTTACATGCTGGAAATTGCATAATAAAAATAATACAGATTCTGCATAATAGTATCTTCCTTCAGAAAGGATTTAATTTTCTTCCAGTAATTAGAATATGAGCATATCACCCTCCTAGTCAATGTTGATAAATTTCCAGTTTGCCTTTTGTCCCCAGGGCCTAACACTTATAAGGTTGAACTGAAAAGTTGGGATGTTTACTTGGCCTCTCATACTTGAAAAGCCCTAAGTACTATCTTCATCTCCCTAGTGTGATAAGGCTGTTAAAATTTCTGCCTAGCTTTTAGAAGCTGCTATAGATTTGATATTTGCAAATATTACCCTAAGAATGAGAATCTTTGGAGTCAACAAATAAATATAAATTTTATTCAAAATGTTGTACTTGCTTCTCTCTGGTTCCCTTTCCTCTGTGTCTTGACCCATAAAGTCATACTTTATTTGTTAGACCTCAATGACAATTTTTGTCTCCTCAGCCCAGTGAGACTGTTATAAGCTCTAGATCACTGTATGTTTTTGCTCGTTGCCCCTGAACAATGAATAATCAAATTTCCAGCCTGGGAATGGGTGGAAATTTAGCACTCACATCAATATATTTCACATCCTTCAAAAACTTTGTCTCTCAAATACCTGCTACCATGTTTAACTCCTGATGCCTTCAAACACTGTTTTTATATTTTAACCAGACTTTATAGCTGTTATTAGTGGGAGATTTAGTCTAATGTCATTTATTTTATCTATGCCAGAAGCAGAAGTCAAATCAAGTAATTACAACATATATGCACATTTAGTACACAGATATGTAGTTTATTTTTTCACTTACTCATAATTAGTTCTTAAAAATGTTGAGTTCAGAAGCTTAGATTTAGCTATGGTTCTATAGGATATACTGGGAGCCAGAGTATAGATATACTGGTTGAAGAGAACATCATGATACAATCTGGATAAGAATAGATAAATATTTTTTTCTGATAGTAGAAACTTATTTCCTCTGATATCTACCATATCAATTGACCTCAAGCCCAACTTTGCTGAAACAGTATAGGACCACAAAATAGCAGATTACACTCTGTTTTCTTAAAGATTCTGCTTGGAACTACCAAAACCCAGAGGGAAAATATATTTCATTGGGATTAATGGATAATATCTATTGAATGCAAAAAGTTAAAACTATATTATGTCTACAGTTGTGAACACTTTAGCAAAGAGAGGATGTAATTTTATTTACAGATTCTTGCTTTGAACTGCATTTAACTTTCTCGAAAGTATCTTTGGGCAATAAAACTTTCTGTGATTTTCTAAAAATATTTTATTTTTGGTTCTGGCTTTTTTAAGTAAGAAAGGTTATAACATTTAAAATTTTTATAGAACTAAGAACAAATGTGATAATATAACAAGGCTTAGAGAAGTAAAGTTATATTATATTAGAAAATGGCAAATATGCTTTAAGAAAACATTTTAACATTTATATTTTTTACACTCAAGATCAGATTTTCTATTGAAATAATTATAATGCCAACTCATTTTAAAAATTGGTTATTAAACTTGAAATTTATTGGCACAATTTTTTATTGTCTACATGTTACTACTTTATTTTTTTCAGGTTTTAAAAAAAATTTTATTGGAGTATAGTTGATTTAAAATGTTGTGTGGCACATTTAACTGAAACTGTACTCCCTTTCCACAAAATGTTGAAAAAAATCTAAATACATTAACATGTCCCACAAAACCATGCATGATCTGAGTCCTCATAATGCAGATGAAATTACCAACTTTCCAGGTTCATCTCCTGTCTCTACCTAGTTGCTTCCTTGTCTTCAGCCACTTGAATTATGCTGTTCCTTCAAATTGTGAACTTATTCTCACCTAAAGGTCTTTTTCTTATTCTCTTAAATTGAAGAGCTCTTCTTTCAGATTTTTAAATGACTTCCTCAATTGCTTCACTTGTCTTTCCTTGCTTTTTATATTTTCAGATTCTCTCCTCTCATTATTGTAACAAAATAACATTACTCTGTTCTCTTACCCATACTGCATTTTAAAAATAGCTTCTAACATTATATATTTGTTATTTTACTTGCTTAGTATCTCTTTTTTCCCACTAAAGTGTCAGTTCTCTGAGAAGCTGCATTATCAGTGCAAACATTAGTGCTTAAAGAGAGTAAGTAGTTGCTATTTGTTATTGAATAAAGAACTCCCAGGCCCTTCACACACACACACAAATAGAAAAAGACAGGATGTAACTAACAAAATCACATTTATAGAATTAATCATCTGACAAATATATGTTTCTATTGATTTTTTATGCATAATTTCCTTGAGAAGCAAACTGATACTTTGATCCCATCTTTAGAGATGTATGATCCCATCTGTTTAGAGATACTAAGCAAGAATCAAAGAATTTGGATCCTAGTGATGAAACATAACTAGTAGTTAGGTATGTGTTCCCTGGAGGGTGAGAGACAAGGTTTCAAATCCCAGGTTTGTCTTTTATAAGTGCTATTGTGTAATATTGGACAAGTTGCTCTCTACACCTCAGTGTCTCATCTATACAATCAAAATGACTATAACTATAATACTTCATGAAGTGGAATAAACTAGGTACATTCTAAAACAGACTAATGAAACAATAAAATTTAGTTATTATTTTCACTATTAGTTCTTGTTTTAGGAGATACAGGCTATGAATGACCATTTATGTCTCTGAGGCTCATTTTTCTCATTTTCAAAAATAGAATTTGCAAAACTTACAAATGTTTTTATCTTTGAAGGTAGAGAATAGTTAGTGGTTGCTCTTACCATTTAGAGTATCTCAACACTGAAAAACAATAATTGGGACTCTATTCTATTTTCTCTTTCCCAAAGTAAGTAAACAATCTCATGGCTTTTAATACCATCAAGGTTGACATGTTTTATTTTATTCTCAATCAGAGACCAGCTTCATGAAGAGCACAAGACCTGACTTTGCTGTTATTAAGGAACACTGTCAAACACACAACTCCTAGGCTACTATGTCTTTTCTTTGCCATGTGGATGGGTCAAGGGTAGTGGGAACAAACTAGTCTCTAATTGATCTTACTCTGCCATGGTGCAGGTGGAGTCAGCAAAGTTGGTATCTCCTTTGAACTTTCACTATATTCTCTATGTCTTTAGGTGAGATTCATTTATAATTATAACAGGAGATTTTTAAGTTCAGTTAAAAACAAACAAACAAACCTCAATGTAGCTTAAATAAAGAAAGGATTTTATTGGCTTACTTATCTGAAAAGTTAGAGGCAGGCAATACTGGATCCAGTCTCCCCTAGGACTTCATGTCTCTGTCTCTCCGGTATGCTTTAATGATGTCAGTTTCCATACCAGAGCTCCAAATTCTCCTGTTAGGATAGTAAAATCACTACAGCATATTCAGACCACACATTTTTACAGTTTCCAATCCAAGAAAAATTAGTGTGTGTCTTCTGCTATATCTTGAAATCTTGGAGATTACTTGTTTCCATTTATTTGAATCAGCTTTCAGTGGCCAGAGAGGTTTGTTTTAGGCCATCAGTTCTACTCAAGCCATGTAGCTAAGAATGGGAAGAACAAAAAATGTTGATGGAGAAAAAAGAATTGGACCTGAAGAAGCAATCAGCAAATGTCTACTGACCTGTTTTAAGTTACACATTTTCATATTGAGAAAACCTGTCTGATAAATACCACCAGGAATACACCAGCAATAAAACAAATTTGGTTTATTTAACTTTCTGCAGTATTGGCAAACACTGTCCACGAGTAACACTGGGGCAAATAACTAAAAGGGAATGGGAAAGGACTTTTAATATGGCTTGCATTTCTGCCTAATGACTATTTCTAAGGAGCAATTTGGAGAAGCATGAAACAGTGCTAGATGTTTGTCACAGAAGTTCTATTCAGGAGGCAGGAGAAACAAAGCAGGGCTAAGGAAATCATTGGTAAAGAAGCCATAATTTCTCAAATTATGTGTCCTTGGCCATGTTTAGTTGAAAACATTCTTTTAGTTTCCGTTAGAAATGCTATAGTCTGATTACTAGTCACACTAAGAAGATGACTTTGGGTTTTGTTTCTTCAGAAACTACAAAGTTAGTGTAAATGAGGAATGCTGTGAAAACAAAAAACAAAAGTGAACCAAAAAAAAAAAACCTCTTATTTGAAGAACTGAGGATGGAAATTAAAGCTACTTCAATTGTGACTCAAAGTAGTTCAGATCCTTTAAGCAAAGACAGAATGTTCTATTTTCACTGATTTAATTTCAAACAGTTATGTTTCTCACAGCTGAGGGTTTTAATCAACAAGGTTTCTCAGCACTAGGTGTTTGAAGTTAGTAAAAGAAGTCTTTACATATTCAAAATAGATAACTGCCACACTTTAAAAAAAAAGATTATTTTTTAGTGCAGTTTTAAGTTCAAAGCAACATTGAGGGGAAGGTACAGAGATTTTTCCATATGCTCCCTACCCCTTCTATGCATAGCTTCCACAATTGTCAATATCCCCCACCAGAGTGGCACATTTGTTACAATTGATGAACCTACATTCACACATCGAATCACTAAAAGTTTACAATAAAGTCCACTCTTGGTGTCGTATATTCTATGGGTTTGGACAAATATATAATAACTGTACCCAACATTATAGTATCATACAGAATAGCTTGACCACCCTAAAAATTCCTTGTGCTCTGCCTAGTTATCCCTCTACCCACCCCCAACCCCTAGAAACTACTGATTTTTTTTTCACTGTCATATGGTTTTACCTTTTCCAGAATGTCATGTAGTTGGAATCATACAGTATGATGACTTTTCAGATTGGCTTCTTTTGTTTAGTAATATGCATTTAAGGTTCCTCCATGACTTTTCATGGCTTGATAGCTCATTTCTCTTTATCACTGAATGATATTCCATATTCTGAATGTACCACAGTTTATCCATCCATCTACCAAAAATATCTTTGTTGCTTCTAAGTTTTGGCAATTATAAATAAAACTGCTATAAACATCTGTGTGCAGGTTTTTGTGTGGACGTAAGTTTTCAACTCCTTCAGGTAAATACCAAGGAGTTTAATTGCTGGATCATATGGTAAAAGTATATTTAGTTTCATAAGAAACCATCAAACTGACTCTGCAACTTTGCTTTCCTACCAGCAATAAATGAGAGTAACTGTTAATTCATGTCCTCTTCAGAATTTAGTGTTCTATATTTTGGCCATTCTAATAAGTATGTAATGGCATTTTGTTGTTTTAATTAGCATTTTCCTGATGAGAAATGATGTGGAACATCTTTTCATATGCATATTTGCCATCTGTATATCTTTAGTGAAACATCTGTTTAAGGTCTTTGGCCCGTTTTCTAATTGGATAATTTTCTTCTTATTGTTGAGTTTTAAGAGTTCTTTGTATATTTTGGAAAATAGTCCTTTTTCAGATGGGTCTTTGTGAATATTTCCCAGTCTGTGGCTTGTCTTCGTATTCTCTTGGTATTGTCTTTGGAACAGCAAAAGTTTTTAATTTTAATGAAGTCCAGTTTATCAATTATTTCTTTCATGGATTGTGCATTTTTTGTTGTCTCTAAAAAGCCATCAACACAAGGTCATTTAGGTTTCCTCCTTTTTTTTTTTTGAGTTTATAGTTTTGTGTTTTACATTTATGTAGGTCTGTGATCCATTTTGAGTTCATTTTTGTGAAGGGTGTGAGGTCTGTCTGAAGATTTAAAAAAATTTTTTTTTGCATGTGGATGTCCAGTTGTTCCAGCACCATTTGTTGAAAAGACTATCTTTCCTCCATTGTACTGCCTTTGCTCCTTTGTCAGAGATCAGTTGAATGTATTTATGTGGATCTGTTTGTTTTCCCTATTCTGTTTCATTGATCTATTTGTCTGTTTTTTGGCCAGTACCACACTGTCTTGGTTACTGTGTCATTAAAGTAAGTCTTGACGTTAGGTAGTGTCAGTTTTCCAACTTTGTTCTTTTCCTCCAATATCGTGTTAGCTATTCTGGGTCTTTTGTCTCTTCATACAGACTTTGGAATCAGCCCGTCAATATCCACAAAATAATTAGCTGAGATTTTGGTTGGGATTACATTGAATCTATAAATCAATTTGGGAAGAACTAACCTCTTGACAATTTTGAATCTTCCTATCTATGAACATGGAATATCTATTTATTTAGTTCTTCTTTGATTTCATTCATCAAAGCTTTGTTGTTTTCCTTATGTACATCTTGTACATCTTTTATTAGACTTATACTTTAACATTTCATCTTTTTCGGGGTAATGTCGATAATACTATGTCTTTAATTTCAAATTCCACTTGTTTATTGCTGGTACATAGGAAAGTGGTTGACTTTTTTTTTTTTTTTTTTTTTTTTTTTTTTTGTGGTATGCGGGCCTCCCTCTGTTGTGGCCTCTCAGCCGCTCCGCGGCACGTGGGATCCTCCCAGACCGGGGCGTGAACCCGGTTCCCCTGCATCGGCAGGCGGACGCGCAACCACTGCGCCACCAGGGAAGCCCAGTGGTTGACTTTTGTATATTAATTTTGTATCCTGAAACCTTGCTATAATTGCTTATTTCAGGAGTTTGTTGTTGTTGTTGATTCTTCAGATTTTTAACATAAATAGTAATGTCATTTGCAAACAAAGACAATTTTTATTTTTTTCCCAATCTGTATCTTATTTCCTTTCCTTATCTTATTATATTATCTAGAACTTCCAATATTATATTTAAAGGAATGGTGAGAGGGGATATCCTTGCCTTGAACTTGATCTTAGTGGGAAAACAGAGTTTCTCACCATTAAGTACTATGTTATCTATAGGTTTTTTATAGATATTCTTTATCAAGTTGAGGAATTCTTCTCTATCCCTATTTTACTGAGTTTTTATCATGAGTAGGTGTTCGCTTTTGTCAAATGCTTTTTCTGAATCTATTGATATGGTCATGTGATTTTTCTTCTATATTCTATTGATGTGATGTATTATATTAATTTATTTTCAACTGTTGAACTAAACTTGCATACCTGGGATAAATCCCACTTAGTCATGAGGTATACTTTTTTTTATATACATTGTTGATTTTGATTTGCTAATATTTTGTTGAAAATTTTTGCAGCTATATTTCATGAGTCTAGTGTTCTATTTTTGTAATATTTTTGCCTGGCTTTGGTATTAGGGTACTATTGGCCTCATTAAATTATTTAGGAATTGTGTCTTCTGCTTCTGTTCTCTGAGATTGTAGAGAATTGGTATAATTTCTTCCTTAAATGTTTGGTAGAATTCACCAAAGACCCAATCTGAGACACTCTATAACTTAGTGTTAACTAAAATATCCATGAAAACCCTTAAATAACTTAAACATATGTGGTAAAAAAGTAGTACTATTCTTTGTTCTGTTTTGTTTTTTTTTTTAATTTTGTTTTCCCATGGACATTTAGTCTAAAAATTAACTTTAGGAACCTTTTATTTTGTCCTAATAATTTTTCAGATAAGAAACCAGAGATGTGTATTGGTGAAATAAGTTGCTCAAGTTCACAAGCTAATTAGTGCCAGACCTAAGAGTAGGTTCTCTTTCCACAATACTGCACTGTTACCAGCTAAGTGGCAACAAATAAGAAATGTTTGTACAGAAAGGTGCATGCTACAATGCTACTAGTTTTAAGAACTCACTCCGACAGAAGTTCCTTCCCTTAAATAATCCATCATCTTCTTCCATGGGTCTGCTATTTGTATGCCATTCATTTGGACAGTTTAATTAGTGGTAAAATAATTTCAACTGCCATTGGAAAAAAACACTTTTTATTATTTTATCAGAAAAATATTAGCTACAGCTTTTCCCGTCTGTAAAGAAAGAAAAAACACCAACTTATCAAGAAGGAAAAGTTGGAGGGCTATCTTCTTAACTATGATGATTTGGGACATAAAATCTCATTATGGGAAGAAAGGGCTGGTGGGGGAAAGGTGTTTGCCTTGATAGCTAAAATTGACTCTTCACTGTCCCTGGTCCTTCTCAAGGGATCTATTGATACTTTCATTCATTCAACAGACACTTTTGAACATCACTTTGTGTCAGGCACTATTCTCAACTATAGAGATATATAGTAGCAGTTATTAAAGTAAACCAAGTCCTTGCCTTTAGAGAACTTACTTTCTAGTGAAGGGAGGCAGAACTAATCCGATAAGGAAATAAATATATAGCATTCCAAATCAAATAGGGAATGGGATTTGGGGACATTCATTCAACATGTATTTATTTCACCTCTTGGAAATGCAAAGACAGAAGTGTTTCATCCTTGGGAATTCGCAGTGGGAAACACAGATGAATAAACAGGCAAAGTTAGATTAAAGCTTTATAGAAGAGCAAAAATGGAATATATAAACTTATACATTCTGCCTTATTCTTTCCAGAGTTATGGTGATTGGGAAGATGCCATTAGCATAAGCTAGTTGGGAGAAAAGTAGCTACCTGGTCAATTGGCAGCCTCACCCTGATGATCAGACCTCTCATTGCTGAACTTAGATAGATTTTTACTAAAGCAAAGGAACTGTAAATAAAAGAACTGTGAAAGAACTATGGGTATTCTACAGAGTAACCCAGACTATTAGAAACATAATATGAACCACAAATTAAAGCCACATATGTAGTTTAAATTTTTCTAGTTGCTTGATAAAAAGTGAAATGGATTTTAATAATATATTTTATTTAACTTGATATGTTCAAAATATTATCATTTCAACATTTAATTACTATAAACTTACGAATGAGATTTATATATTTTTCTTTCCATACTGTCTTCAAAATCTAGTACATATTTCCACCTAAGCACAGCTCATTTTGGACTAGTGATATTTCAATAGTTCAATAATTCATGTCTACCATATTATACAGCATAGCTATAGAACTTTCCAGCTCAGCCTACCCTGCCTTTCCGCTGAGATTTTTATCTTAGACAATAAAGATATGTAGAGATTTCAGCATAGTTAGAGTATGGATTTTCTAGACTGTTTTGATTACAAAATTGCAGCTGGCAATTTTGGGGGTTTTTCTGTTTATGTTGAATATTTGGTTAATATTTCTAAGTTAAAAGGTAGTAGACATTTTTGTGTAGAGGAAAATGATGCTGTATCTGGATAAAATAAGCCTAATTTCTGTGAGTCTCTTACCCCTGCTAAATTACTGTAAAATTATTAATTATTTTAAGAATCAAACAAAATTTTTTTCTTTTTCTTGTTTTTTTTGGTCCAATAACAACGAGAGTATGAAGGTCAGGCTCAAGTGTCCCAAGATTTTCTGAAATTGTAAAACACAGTGTAACAGAGAAGAAACTGCATTTCTTCTGGTTTCTCATTGAATTACATAGTCACTGAGAACTGCCAACTTGCTGACTATATACATTTTTAAGTTAAAAAGGCAAAAGGTGAGTATTCACCCTTGACTTGCTTGTCAAAAACACTGAAAAATTTTTTCTAGATACTGACGGTTTATATGATTTTTTTCCTGCTTTGTCCTTACAGCCTTCTCTCACAGGTGTTTTCTTTCTGTGCTTTTTCAGAACATTTGTTCAGGTGTTGCTTAAATTTATAAACTCACTAAAGTATAAGATCTAATTTAGCCAATCAGAACCAAGAGTCTGTAATCTGGAAAGGTAGATTTTAGGTGTCACAATACAGTATAAATAAAATACATCATTTAAAAATAATCTATTTTTGATATTTAATTAGTAAGTTATTGGTAATTATGGCTCAACATAACTATGGAAAGACTAATAATGAAATATCCTCCAAATCTAAATGATATTCTTATAGGACACAAATTAAAAAGTTATTCTTTTATGTATATAATCTGCAGAAAATGAGAAAAATTAATTAATTATTCTTCACTGTAGTAATTTATGGTTAACTTCCATTTTTAAATTTTTCTAATTGAATAGTTAGTTGATAGCTATATTAAGAAATTTTTATTCCTTATACTGTTTCCCTGCCTTTGTTTCAGGTCAAGTGGTATTGAAGCATTGATCTTTTGTAGGTTGCAATTTTCTCATTAATACAACTTGAGGACACCCCACTATGTTCACCCCAAAACAAGCTGAAATGCAGTCATGAAATACATACAATAGAATGCGTTATAAACCTTTAACTTTTCCTTGGTGATTTCCTGGGGAAATGTTTAAACCTCTCCAAGAATTTTAACATTCCTGAGTATATTTACCTCTATTTGTATTGTGTTGGTCCACTTTACTTGAGATATTAACTTGAGAAAAAAGATCTGCCAAATTACCTTAGGTTTCCTATTTGTCAGCATGAAATACAAAATGTTAAAAGATTTTTCTTCTAAACACAATTTATTTTTTAAGTCAGTATTTAAATCTTAGGGGTTGACCAAGTTTACTAATTGAACATTTTTATTATTAGATTATAAAGTTGCTTAAACATGTCTATGTATGCCATTTATTTTATCCTGAGACTACAGATTTTTAACTTAAATCTATATTCTATGTTACTGGGTTGAACCTCTCTTTTAAATTATCATAATTACTTTTCCTTTGATGTATATTCCTCTTTTAAATTTCCTTTGGTATGAGAATCTGCAGATATTTTATAATGTAGTATTTGTTTCTCTGTATTTTAGGTTATAGCATGCTATGAAAACTACATTCAGACTTTTAAAATTTCATTAGACATTTTAGTAGTAACTTCCTACAAAATTTTTAAGGAAAGCATCACTATTTTATAGTTTAAAAGGAAGAATAGGATAAAGAGGCAATTCTAGAAATTCCAAATGGTCTATTGAAATCTAGGGGCAATTGCAATAGACCATGTTGATTCGCCAGAGATCTAGTGTCCCAGTTAGCTAGTTATATAGATAGACTCAGGCATCTGAAGTGTATTTTCTTAGCATCATTTTTTATCTAGTAATTATAAGCCTATTCATTAAGTAGAAAGAAAACACAAAAAATTTAGTCATGGGATGAAAATGACAAAAGTAGGATATTTTATTGTTAGCTGTCTAAGGAAAAGAGCCAACATAGGTTCTCAGGATGTTTATTAGGACAAAGTCCTGATAAATAATTTTGACCAAATGAAAATATTTGAAAGGACAGGTAAACTGAAGTATAGAGAGAAGACCAAATTATCTGAAAGAGTATTTGTACAACAATTTTAAAAAATTTTTATTTTGAGGTGAGTATAGATTCACAGGAAATTGCAAGTGCACACAAACACACACGGAGATTATGCATGTTTCACCCACATTTCCCCAGTGGTAACATCATGAGTAATCATAGTATAGGATCAAAACCAGGAGATTGACATTGGTATATGCTACACAGAATTCATTTGTGTATGTGTGTGTGTGTGTGTGTGTGTGTGTGTGTGAGATATGTAGTGCTATGCATTTTTATCACATGTATGGATTCATGTAACTACGACCACACTCAAGATACAGAGCTTTTACAGTACCACAAGGTCCATCAGACTAACCCTTCATAGCCTCGCCCAAACTTTCTCTCATCTCCATCCCTAACCTCTGTAAACCACAAATCTATTGTCTATCTCTATAATTTTGCTATCCAGAAATGTCAAATAAATGGAATGATACAATATCTAATCTTTTGAGACTGGCTTTTTATTCACTCAGCAAACGCCCTTGAGATCCACCCAAATTTTTGTATGAACTTCACATTCTCTTTCTCCTCTCTAGGATTTCAGTGCTAGACAGATAGCCCTGTATTGGTCTGCAGGTCCTTGCGGCTCTATTCTTTTTTTTAAGTCTGTATTCTCTCTGTTTTTCAGATTATTCAGATTGGGTAAATTCTATTGACATATCTTTGAGTTCACTGATTCTTTTTTCCATCATCTCATTCTGCTATTGGGCCTATCCATTGAGATGTTCTCCCCCAACCCCCTTTCATTGCTCTATTTTTCAGATCTATGATTTCTTTTTGTTTCTTTTTTATATTCTCAATTCCTTTGACAAGATTTTCTATTTTTTCACTTGTTTCATGACTGTTCATAATTGCTCATTGAAGCATTTTAATGATCACTACTTTAAAATCCTTGTCTGGTAACTACAGTTTCTCAGTAATCTCAATGTTGATGTCTCTCGATTGTACTTTATACAAGTTGCTTATTTGTAAAAGAGAAATTATTTTGAAAAAGATTTTTTTTATTGTCATGTGGCTATTTTGGGTATTACGTTGTGAGACTCTGGATTCCATATAATCTTTTTTAGTAGGCAGTTGTCCTGTTTAGGATACATTGGAGTTATATGAGGGTGAAGGTTCAGCTCCTCATTGGTTCTTGTTGACACCAAGATAGGGTGGGGGAGATCAGAGTGCTGAGTAACCTTGCCTCACACAGCCTCATTCAGTCTTGTTGCTGCTGGATGGGAGTGAAGGCTCAGCTCCTCATTAGGTCTTGCTGGTACTGAGACATGGTAAGTGGAGTGCTAACTAACCCACCTTCTACCACATTGTTAGGTATTATTGCTGCTGACTGTGGTTGGTGGCTCAGCTCCCTGCTGGACCTTCATGAAATTTCCATAGTAGGTGAATTAGAGCATTGCCTAATTGCTTCCTCTGTACAGAGGATTGAAGACCTACTTTCTGTTTAGGTACACTGACATTACCCTAGTAGTATAATTAGAGCATTGACTCTTTATGCCAAGTAGGGGATGGAAGATCAACTCCTGTGTTTGGCAAACTCTAAAATTGTCCCTCAATATTTTTCTCTTTAATCCCCATTACCATAAGTATAGAGATATCTTGCCCATGATTATGTCATTACAGAGTAAAATGGATTTTGCAGATGTAATTAAGGTTTGTAATCAGTTGACTTTGAGATAATCAAAATGGAAATTATCCTAGTGGGTCTAATCTAATTATATGAACCCTTTAAAAGCAGAGATACTTCTCTAGCTAGTAGCAGAATGGGAAGTCAAAGATATTCAAAGGAAAAAAAAAAAAGATTTCAGACATCTTTGCTGGTTTTAAAGATGGAAGGGGCCATGTTCAAGGAGCATAGAGCAGCCTCACGGGGCTGAAAGCAACCCCTAAGCAACAGCAACCAATTATTAAAAGTAGGATTATGGTGGTTGATTATATGAATAAGATGCTTAAAGATTTTTCTGAGACATGCATATTAAGCTACCTGATTGTGTCCCTTGAGTGGTATCCCTAGGCCACTACCAAGCCATCTGTTGTACAGAACCTTGTATTATGTGACTCTCAAGATGTTGATCTTAATTTAATTACCTAAGGATGGCCCAGGTCATTGCTTCATTACTAAAAGTTTGAGTACTCCAAAGTTTCTAAGTTATCCTAACTCTTAGTGGAATTTAAAAAATAATAATCACAATTTGTTTTCTCTAACTGAGTGCTCTGATAGCAGAATGTGAATGAGAAAAATCATAAATGAGGATGATCTGTGGAGATAGATCTGATTTTCATTGCAAAGTTAATTTTATGGAAATACAAGGAATGCTCACAGGAACCGTCAGGATTTCAAGGCTGCTTATCCAAAGTTTTAAAATCTATTACAGTACAAAAGTGAAATACAGACTTTAGTGGAAGAAGCAATAATTTCCTGAATGTTAAAGAAAACACTTAACAGTTACATAAAAGTAGGAGTAAATTTTATTTACAACTGCAGCTATTTTCTCAAATTCAGTATTGAAATCAATCAAGACTGAAAAGCTAAAGTGTCATTTACAAGCTATTCCCTTATGGTTCCTTTTTACTCAAATCACATTTGGAGCCTGTCTTCTGTGATAGAAGGTAACATTTGCTGAATGTACTGGGTGGCATTTGCAATATGCCCTTACTGAAATCCCAAATCGTATTTATAAAGAGAGGTTCAGTCAAAAAACATTTTCAACCCATTTACTGATACATACTTTATAATCTTCAGTACTTTCCCTGTTTCCTAATATACAAGTTTGTTACAAACTGACTATCATGCAAAGGAGAAGAAAATAATAATTTTTACATGGCAAGAACACAAGATTTCAAACTGATTTTTACGGTTGTGAATATGTGTCATTGGCTAGATTTGCTTAAACATTCCCTGAAATAAATCCAAGACTGTTTTCAGGTATCAGATGAAAAAGCATATGTAAGAATAAAGATCCTATATTTGTGTTACTGAAGAGTTTTGTTTCCTCCATAGATATATTACATACAAAAAGTAAATAAAAAAATAAGGCTAAAAAAATTGTTTCCTGAGCATCTACAAAATTTATTATAAATCTGTTGTTCCCTTTCCAACTTTAGATGTTTGTGTGTTGTTACCAAAACTATTTATGCACAAGTGAAGATTTTCAAATTGCAGGAGGATTTAGGGTGGAGAAATGGAAGAATGTATTGAATACAATGATATACAACTATATACTTTTCAAAATAGGCTCAATTTTTTTACCTTAATGGCTTAAATTTTGTTATAACTACAAAGTAAATAAGAATTGCATAATCATGCATATCTTAAAATGAAGATTTTGAATTTAAAATATATACATTTAATATATGGCAAACCTTTGAAATTAGTGAAAATTAAATTAAAGTCTAAATAAATACCTATTTTTAGCTGGCTAGCTATTTGAAGAATAAAATGAAGCTGGATTTCTCTGTCTCTATATCAGAAATAATTCTGGCTGACTCAAAATTTTAAACAAAAAAGGCAGTTACTAAATAAATTATGAATGAATATTCATTGTGGAAAAGTGACACAAATTCCAAAAGAGCCTTATATTGAAATAAAATCATCACAAAAAATTATGGAAGATAAATTCAAAATCTAGTTCTATGGTTAAAAGAGATAATATGCACATTCTTTTTATTATAAAATAAACAGTAATAAATCAGTGAAAGGAACATGCCAAATAAATGAGAGTAAAAAATGAAATGAATTATAAAACAAATGATCAACCTCACTAATAAAGAAGTAAAAATAGATTTCAAAAGTACCTTCCCCATCTATCTATCTATTTATATTTCTCTATACCAATATATATGTTAACATTTCATCAACAGTCATATAAAAGAACTTTCTTTTCTCAATGCCAGCAACAGTCTTAATTATTTTTGTCAATCTTATATGGATGGGCAAAGATAAGCAAAGACAAAATTATTGTTATGGAGAAACAAATCTCTTTATATGCTGTTGATGGAATGTGAACTCAATTTCTACATCCTTTTGAATCATTTATTAAAAGACAAACATTTTAGATGGGGACCCGACCTGAGGAGCACGGGCGGGAGCTTCGAGACAAGGGCAGCGCAAAAGCTCGAGAGAGGGTATATTCATCTGTGTTAATCACTGCTGTGTTTCTTGAATATGCCTATGACACATACTGAAGAATGGTGCCTGAAATTTGCCGTGTGGATTAAAGGCTCTTGGTGCTCCAGCCAGGTGTCAGGGCTGTGTCTCTGAGGTGGGAGAACCAACTTCAGGATACTGGTCCACAAGAGACCTCCCAGCTCCACGTAATATCAAATGGCGAAAATCTCCCAGAGATCTCCATCTCAACACCAAGACCCAGCTTCACTCAACGACCAGCAAGCTACAATGCTGGACACCCTATGCCCAACAACTAGCAAGATAGGACTACAGCCCCATCCTTTAGCAGACAGGCTGCCTAAAATCATAATAAGGCTACAGACACCCCAAAACACACCACCAGATGTGGACCTGCCCAGCAGAAAGACAAGATCCAGCCTCATCCACCAGAACACAGGCACTAGTCCCCCCAAGCAGGAAACCTACTCAACCCACTGAACCAACCTTAGCCACTGGGGACAGACACCAAAAACAAGGGGAACTATGAACCTGCAGCCTGCAAAACG
>NC_041220.1:46922199-46925400 GCF_002837175.3 Physeter macrocephalus | reverse complement strand
AAATGGTAATAGGAACATACATATTGATAATTACCTTAAATGTAAATGGATTAAATGCTCCCACCAAAAGACACAGACTGGCTGAATGGATACAAAAACGAGACCCATATATATGCTGTCTACAAGAGACCCACTTCAGACCTAGGGACACATACAGACTGAAAGTGAGGGGATGGAAAAAGATATTCCATGCAAATGGAAATCAGAAGAAAGCTGGAGTAGCAATTCTCATATCAGACAAAATAGACTTTAAAGTAAAAACTATTACAAGAGACAAAGAAGGACACTATATAATGATCAAGGGTTCGATCCATGAAGAAGATATAACAATTGTAAATATTTATGCACCCAACATAGGAGCACCTCAATACATAAGGCAAATACTAACAGCCATAAAAGGGGAAATCGACAGTAACACAATCATAGTAGGGGACTTTAACACCCCACTTTCACCAATGGACAGATCATCCAAAATGAAAATAAATAAGGAAACACAAGCTTTAAATGATACATTACACAAGATGGACTTAATTGATATTTATAGGACATTCCATCCAAAAACAACAGAATACACATTTTTCTCAAGTGCTCATGGAACATTCTCCAGGATAGATCATATATTGGGTCACAAATCTAGCCTTGGCAAATTTAAGAAAATTGAAATCATATCAAGTATCTTTTCTGACCACAACGCTATGAGACTAGATATCAATTACAGGAAAAGATCTGTAAAAAATACAAACACATGGAGGCTAAACAATACACTACTTAATAACGAAGTGATCACTGAAGAAATCAAAGAGGAAATCAAAAAATACTTAGAAACAAATGACAATGGAGACACGACGACCCAAAACCTATGGGATGCAGCAAAAGCAGTTCTAAGAGGGAAGTTTATAGCAATACAATCCTACCTTAAGAAACAGGAAACATCTCGTATAAACAACCTAACTTTGCACCTAAAGCAATTAGAGAAAGAAGAACAAAAGAACCCCAAATTTAGCAGAAGGAAAGAAATCATAAAGATCAGATCAGAAATAAATGAAAAAGAAATGAAGGAAACAATAGCAAAGATCAATAAAACTAAAAGCTGGTTCTTTGAGAAGATAAATAAAATTGATAAACCATTAGCCAGACTCATCAAGAATAAAAGGGAGAAGACTCAAATCAATAGAATTAGAAATGAAAAAGGAGATGTAACAACTGACACTGCAGAAATACAAAAGATTATTAGAGATTACTACAAGCAACTGTATGCCAATAAAATGGACAACCTGGAAGAAATGGACAAATTCTTAGAAATGCACAAGCTGCCGAGACTGAACCAGGAAGAAATAGAAAATATGAACAGATCAATCAGAAGCACTGAAATTGAAACTGTGATTAAAAATCTTCCAACAAACAAAAGCCCAGGACCAGATGGCTTCACAGGCGAATTCTACCAAACATTTAGAGAAGAGCTAACACTTATCCTTCTCAAACTCTTCCAAAAGATAGCAGAGGGAGGAACACTCCCATAGTTATTCTATGAGGCCACCATCACCCTGATACCAAAACCAGATGAACACGTCACAATGAAAGAAAACTACGGGCCAATGTCACTGATGAACATAGATGCAAAAATCCTCAACAAAATACTAGCAAACAGAATCCAACAGCACATTAAGAGGATCATACGCCATGATCAAGTGGGGTTTATTCCAGGAATGCAAGGATTCCTCAATATATGCAAATCAATCAACGTGATACACGATATCAACAAACTGAAGGAGAAAAAACATATGATCATCTCAACAGATGCAGAGAAAGCTTTTGAAAAAATTCAACACCCATTTATAATAAAAAACCCTGCAGAAAGTAGGCCTAGAGGGAAGTTTCCCCAACACAGTAAAGGCCAACTATGACAAACCCACAGCCAACAGCGTCTGCAATGGTGAAAAACTGAAACCATTTCCACCAAGATCAGGAAGAAGACAAGGTTTCCCACTCTCACCACTCTTATTCAACATAGTTTTGGAAGTTGTAGCCACAGCAATCAGATAAGAAAAATAAATAAAAGGAATCCAAATCGGAAAAGAAAAAGAAACCATTTCCACTAAGATCAGGAACAAAACAAGGTTGCCCAATCTCACCACTCTTATTCAACATAGTTTTGGAAGTTTTAGCCACAGCATTCAGAGAAGAAAAAGAAATAAAACGAATCCAAATCGGAAAAGAAGAAGTAAAGCTGTTTGCAGATGACATGATACTAGGCATAGAGAATCCTAATGATGCGACCAGAAAACTACTAGAGCTAATCAATGAATTTGGTAAAGTAGCAGGATACAAAATTAATGCACAGAAATCTGTGGCATTCTTTTACACTAATGATGAAAAATCTGAAAGTGAAATTAAAAAAACACTCCCATTTACCATTGCAACAAAAAGAATAAAATATCTAGGAATAAACCTACCTAAGGAGACAAAAGACCTGTATGCAGAAAACTATAAGACACTGATGAAAGAAATTAAAGATGTACAAACAGATGGAGAGATATACCATGTTCTTGGATTGGAAGAATCAACATTGTGAAAATGACTATACTACCCAAAGCAATCTACAGATTCAGTGCAATCCCTATCAAACTACCACTGGCATTTTTACAGAACTAGATAAAAAAATTTCACAATTTGTATGGAAACACAAAAGACCCCAAATAGCCAAGGCAATCTTGACAACGAAAAATGGAGCTGGAGGAATCAGGCTCCCTGACACGAGACTATACTACAAACCTAGAGTAATCAAGACAGTATGGTACTGTCACAAGAACAGAAATATAGATCAGTGGAACAGGATAGAAAGCCCAGAGATAATCCCACGCACATATGGTCACCTTATCTTTGATAAAGGAGGCAAGGATATACAGTGGAGAAAAGACAGCCTCTTCAATAAGTGGTGCTGGGAAAACTGGACTGGTACATGTAAAAGTATGAAATTAGAACACTCCCTAACACCATACACAAAAATAATCTCAAAATGGGTTAAAGACCTACATGTAAGGCAAGACACTATCAAACTCTTAGAGGAAAACATAGGCAGAACACTCTATGACATAAATCACAGAAAGATCCTTTTTGACCCACATCCTAGAGAAATGGAAATAAAAACAAAAATAAACAAATGGGACCTAATGAAACTTAAAAGCTTTTGCACAGCAAAGG
>NC_041220.1:46882474-46921729 GCF_002837175.3 Physeter macrocephalus | reverse complement strand
GGCCATCATCAAAAAATCTAGAAACAATAAATGCTGGAGAGGGTGTGGAGAAAAGGGAACACTCTTGCACTGCTGGTGGGAAAGTAAATTGATAGAGTCACTATGGAGAACAATATGGAGGTTCCTTAAAAAACTACAAATAGAACTACCATATGACACAGCAATCCCACTACTGGGCATATACCCTGAGAAAACCATAATTCAAAAAGAGTCATGTACCAAAATGTTCATTGCAGCTCTATTTACTATAGCCAGGGCATGGAAGCAACCTAAGTGTCCATCACCAGATGAATGAATAAAGAAGATGTGACACATATATACAATGGAATGTTACTCAGCCATAAAAAGAAACGAAATTGAGTTATTTGTAGTGAGGTGGATGGACCTGGAGTCTGTCATACAGAGTGAAGTAAGTCAGAAGGAGAAAAACAAATACCGTATGCTAACACATATATATGGAATCTAAGAAAAAAAATGTCATGAAGAGCCTAGGGGTAGGATGGGAATAAAATACAGGCTTACTAGAGCATGGACTTGAGGATATGGGGCGGGGGAAGGGTAAGCTGTGACAAAGAGAGTGGCATGGACATATATACACTACCAAATGTAAAACAGATAGCTAGAGGGAAGCAGCCGCATAGCACAGGGAGATCAGCTCCGTGCTTTGTGACCACCCAGAGGGGTGGGATAGGGAGGGTGGGAGGGAGGGGTGGGATAGGGAGAGTGGGAGGGAGGATGATGCAAGAGGGAAGAGATATGGGAACATATGTATATGTATAACTGATTCACTTTGTTGTAAAGCAGAAACTAACACACTATTGTAAAGCAATTATACCCCAATAAATATGTTAAAAAAAAAGACAGACATTTTAAAGAGTTTGTTTGCCACATTCTCATCTTTAGAATATCACAAACATATTTGCATGAATGGGACAATACAGGCATCTATATACTGTTGACCCTTGAACAATGCTGGGGTTAGGGGCACCAACCCTCTACACCAACCAGCTGAGGACCCGTGGTACACATTTAGTGAAAAAAAATCTGCATGCAAGTGGACCCGCATTTCAGACCAGTGTTGCTCAAGGTCAACTGTAGAAGGTTTACAGTTTTTCACATCATTGTTTGTGCTCTTCCTCTTTAGTAGATTGATAAATGAAATATGACCCACCCATATGACTCTATCTATTTGTAGCAACAACAAAAAATTAAAAACGAATGTTTAGAATTTAGTGTGAAATAGCAAACAAAACATTGTAAATTACTTAGTATAGTATCAGGGTGTTTATTAAAATTTGCAGTAATAATATATGATGTATTATCATGCAAGCATATAAGACATATTGAAATGAATTAATCATATTTCATCATTTATTTCACAAATACTTTGATACGCCACACTGTGTCAATCATGTGGTTCTTTCTCTTTTTTATGTCATTATTATGCAACCATATGATTATTAATTATTTTGTAATAGTTGTGCAAATAGTTGGTACACATATATCTACATGGTAAAAATAAGCAATAAAATGAACATCTTTTAATCCACTATCCAACTTAATTGGAACTTTGCCAATAACACTGCATCATCTTCTGTGCTTCTCCAAATTACCATCAAATGCCTCCTTTTATTTTAATTATTATTCCCAAACTGTGTGTATTATTCCCTTACTTTTCATTTTAATATTTATCAAAGTATAATATTCATATAGGAAACAACATGTAAGTGACCAGTTTGATGATTTTCACACTTACACAATCAAGCAAAACAAATACAAAAACAAAAAAATAACAACAATCCCCAGATGGAGAAACAGAACTTTACTAGCACCCAAGAAGCTACTCATTCCCCCTTTAAGTCAATATTTTCTTTGAACAGTAACCACTTCCCTATCTTCTTACACACTGTATCACTTTTGCCTGTTTTTGAATTTTATATAAATAGAATTATTTCATAGTGTTTTGTTTCTTTTGTTCAATATTATGTTGTACATTTTGCCTATCTTGTTCAATGAGGCAATGGCTCATATAGTCTTGTTAGATAGCTGTTTGTTATAATGTAGTCTAATTTATTGTTTTTCTCATTTACAGTTTGTACTTTTGCATCGTGTCTTTAAAATATTTTATACCCTGTGACTATAAAGATAGCATATATTATATTTTAAAATTTTTATTGCTTACAGTATTTAAATTTAAATCAATGACATGTAGAATTATTTTCTATGTATGCTGTGAGTTAGGGTCACAAGTTTCATTTTTTTCCATAAGGATTTTCATACTGAATAGCCCACGCTTTTTCCCATACCTGAAACCCACACTTTCATCACTGCATTCCCACATCACTCTTACTTGGTTTATTTAGAGTTACACATATGATATGGCTACATAAAATCGCTGAAGCCTCTTTGGCTTACAACTAAATGTTTGGATAAAATACAAAAAATCTCCTTGGAAAGAAAAAGAAGAGACTCTGCATTGACAAATTGTAGAGAAATAGAAAGGAACTGGCTACCTTTTGCACTATCTGTAGTCATGCACAGAACATGATCAAAAGGCATTACACTGGCCTTGTTTCACGATGAGGCCTGTGTATACTCACTTCCCCATCAGCATCGTTATTCAAAACAACAGGTCTCTTGTTAAAATTTCAAATTTCTTGGGCGAAAATATATCCACAGGGTTCAGATGAGGCCAGGCATTGCTTCTTCAGTATCTCAAGCACCAGAAAAATATGTTAATTCCTGAAGGAAAGGATATTAAACTTGTATCAGATTCAACTGCTTTGATTCAGCAAGCCCCAACAGTTAAAAACACGGATATCAGAAAATTTTTGGATAGTATTTATGTTTCTGAAAAAGGATGTTCAGCAGGCTGATGATTAAGACCTAAGTTGTCCAGCTACAAAAAAGTAAGGTGCTGGTTGATTCCTGTTTATGATGTTTTAAAGACACAATTAATGCCCTGTGTCAGAAAAAAAAAAAATGTTAATAAGCAGGTTTTCACTCTTTGAATGGGCCAGGCACATTTCCTACTTCTCTGACCTCAAGTTGGAGGACCAGGTCATTTTGTTCTGGGCAGGGTAGAAGGGATTACTGATTGCCTCCTCTTTCTACTTGGTTTCTGTGCAGTATGGCATCTTTCTGGCCATAGGCTTATACATCCACCTGAGCAGCATCTATAGTGCTGGGGTTGGCTCCATCTTTGACAGAGTTCTGACTGATTTGGTGTTCAAAATGAAGCAGATGGATAAGTTGTAGCTGGGAATTCTGCAAGCCATTGTGCATTTAACCCAGATGCCAAGGGTCTGTCCAAACTCCCAGAGGTTCTGTGGAAGTTTATGTTATTCTTGAGGCCTATACCAAGCAGAAGTATCTGGAACAACCAGGCAGCTTTGCAAAACTGCTGCTGTGTCCCCCCATCCTGCGCTCCATCAGCTTGAAATGCCTGGAGCATCTCTTCTTCAAGCTCACCAGGGACATGCCCATTGACACCTTCCTCATGGAGATGGAGATCCTGCTGCAGATCACCTGAGCCTCACCAGTTACAGCCTCCTCTACCTCATAATTGTTTATGATAAATGTAAACAAGTATAATCAGATTGTAGAGGGAAGAAAAAATTTGGAGAAGTCAAGCACATTAGGGAAATGAAGATATTAAGGGAATAAAGAAAGTTATTCTGAAATGAATGAAAAGAGCATTTGCACTAGCAAACTTACTGTATGAGAAATGTTAAAGAAATTTCTTTAGGCTGAAGGAAAATGATACCAGAGGGAATCCTGGGTCTTTAAGAATGAAGAGAGACCAGAAATGCTAAACACCTAGTTAAATACAGTAGACTATTTTTTGTTTTAATTTCTTTAAAATATAAACATATATTGACAGCAAAAAGTATAACAATGTCCAATGGGACTTTCAGCATATGTAATAGATTTAACAACTATAAGATAAAGCTTATGGGGGTATAAAGAGACTTAAATGGCAGCAAACATCCTTTATTTTATTGAAGTAGTGCAACATTATTCTGAGATGATTGTGAACACTTGAATATGTGTATTAAAATTCCTAGAGTAAGAAAAAGTTATACAAAGAGATATAGCCAAAAATCTAATAGATACCTTAAAATACAGTGATCCAAAAGAAGGGGTAAAAGGTAAAACAGAGCACCAAAAATCAGAAGAGACAAACAGAAAGCAAGCAATAAATGAGACTATATCAACCACATGAGACTATATCTAACCATAACAATAATTACATTAAATATTAATGGTCTAAGCACCAAGAACCAGAGACGGACAGAGGTAGATTAAAATGTAGAACTGCATGATATGTGGCCTACAAGAAAAAGATTTTAAATATAAAGTCACAGGTCGATTAAAAGTAAAGAAATAGAATGAGTCTTACCATACAAACAGTAAGTTGTCTTAACATCAGATAAAATAGACTTCAACACAAAGAATATCACCAGAAATAAAGTAGGATATTTTATAATGATAAAAGTTAGAAATCTTCAGCAGCACATAATTCAAAATGTATATGCACCTCAAATAAAATAGCTTCAAAATATACAAATCAAAAATTGAATGAATTGCAGAAAGAGACAATTCAACAAACATAGGAGATATTAACATCCCTCTCTCAACAACTGATAGAATAACAAGACAAATAAATCATTAAAGATATAGGAGCTCTTAGCACTATTCATCACTAGAAATATTATTTATTACATTATCACATTCAATATAATGTATACTCAACACACATTCTTTTCTTTGGAAAAGAATGTTATTTACATTGACCATATACTGGGCTATAAAATAGTACTCTACATTTAAAAGGATAATATACATAAAGATTTTATTATCTGACCAAAAGAGAGTTAAATTAAAATAAGACATGTAGACCTCTGCCCCAAATATCTAGAACTTAGTAAAATTCATCTATATAATTCATGGGTCAAACAATACGCTCCTGGATCATAGATGAAATCAGAAAGGAAATTAGAAAATAGTTTAAACTGAATGACAATTGAAATCCAGCTGATCAATATTTGTTTCAATCAGCTAAAGAAACACTTGGTGGGACACTCATAGCTTAAAATGTTTACATTAGGAAAGAAAAATAATCTAGAATAAATTATCTACGGTTCCAAATTAAGGTATTAGAAAAAGAAAAGCAAAGTAAACCCAAAATAAACAGAATTAAAGAAATAAATAGAAGAGCATATATAAATGCAATAAAAACAGATAGGCAACAGAGACAATTAGAAAAGCCAAAAATGTGTTTTGATATGATCAGTGTCATCGATAAATTCCTAGGTTGACTAATTAAGAGAAAAAGAGGTAACACAAATCATCATTATTAAAGGGGGATATTGTTATAGATATTATAGGAATTAAGATGTAGTAATTGAATACTATGAACAACTTTATGCCAACAAATTTGATAACTGAGATGAATGGATATATTTCTTGAAAAAGATAAATTATCAAAATTGACACAACCCCTCCCCCACAAAATCTGAACTCTATATCTATTGAAGAAATTGAATCTGTTATCAAAATAAGTCCAAAAAATTTTCAAGATCCAGATGATTTTGCTGGTGAACTTTATGAAACACTAAGGAAGAAATAACACATATTTAACATAAATCTTTTCAAAAAATAAATGATGAGGGATGACTGATCAGTTCTTTTAATGAGGCCATTATGAACCTGATATTAAAATCTGACAAAGAAATTGGAAAACAGAAGGAAGCAAGGAAGGAAGGGAGGGTGGGAGGGAGGAAAGGGAAAAGAAAATTACAGAAATGGCTTATTGATACATGCAATAGCAAGGATAAATATCAATATCATTGGTACATAGTTTATGATTCCGTTTACATAAAATTCTAAAGTTGTAAAATGTTTATATGTGCTAATTACTGTACTTAATATATCTTAATAAAGTTATAATCTATAACATGATAGGTAAGTGCCTAACAGAGCATATAACAAGTGTTAAATTTTCAGTAAATTATTATAGTATTAGTAGTTTCTTTGGGTTGCCATAACAAAATGTCATAAACAGGGTGGTTTAAACAACAGAAATTTATTGTCTCAAAGTCTGGATGTCTGAAATCAAAGTGATGGCAATGCTGGTTCCGTCTGAGGGCTATGAGGGAAAATCTGCTCCATGCCTCTCTTCCCAGCTTCTGGTGAATTGCTGTCAATCTTTAGCCTTCTTTGGCTTTCTGATACTTCACTCCAATCTCTGTTTCTATCTTCACATGGCATTCTCCCTGTGTGCCTGTCTGTCCCTGTGCCTAATTCCCACGTGTTATAAGAAAACTGGTCACATTGAATTAGGGCCCACCCTAATGACTTCATTTTAACTTGATTACCTCTGTAAAAATTCCTTCCAAATAAAGTCACAATCAAAGATATTGGGAGGGCTTCCCTGGTGGCGCAGTGGTTGAGAGTTCGCCTGCCGAAGCAGGGGACACGGGTTCGTGCCCCGGAAAAAAAAATATTGGGAGTTAGGGCTCCAACATATCATTTTTGAGGGATAAAAATGAAACCCCTTGGAGGAAGGAATATATTGCAAGAAATAGGAAAATCATTTAAAAAATTAAAAGTTTTTTTTTTTATATTGAAAAAAAATTCTCTCTCCAGATTTTCTGTTTATACATCACATTTATGAGGACCATTTGTTCACCCAACTCTAGCTGGTGGTGTTTGAAAGCCACTCTGGTACTCACTGTCCAAAATTAATCTAGACCAACTCCTCTGTTTATGCTTGATCTTGCTCTTTAAAAAAATTGCTCTTCAAATTCTTGTTCTGTAAATACGTCTCCATACTTAGCATTTGCCTGGCTCCTTTGATGAACGACCAGGTTCGGGTTCACTTTTCTGCTTGACTTGGTTGCTATCATCTAGGAAACCACTTTTGGTATTTCCGGCCTTTTCTCTAGGCCCTTTTGTGTTCATCTATCAAGTCCAGTTTTAGTACCATGAAAATGATGGGCTTTACACATCCTCTGTTCAGTCTCCCACAGAAGATGCCCTTACTGATATTTCTGAACAAAGCAAAATAATTCTGTGCTCTCTTCCATGTGACAGCACTTGAAAATATTTGTAGAGAACTATTTTATGCTTTTAATATACTACTTTTTCTTTTGAATTGCCCATCTAAGCCTTGTTTTTCTTGAATTCTTACATATCCTACAAGGATAAACTCAAACATTGCCTATCTAAAAATTCTGCAAACCTCAAACCTGGCTGTGTTGATCATGACTTCTACCACGTTGTAGTTCTCTGCATGCCTTAGATTACCTATTATAATTTATTGTAATTATTTAGTTAATCTTATTTTACCCACAATGCTATCTGCCTCTTGAGTAAGGATATCTTGTTTAAATCATCTTTTCAATTCCAGGGCAAAGAATTAAATTAAAATGAAAACTTACAGGCAATTAGTAAATTAAATTTGAATGAATGAATGAATAAAAGAGTCATGAGCTCTGTAAGCATTATCTTCAAGTTGAATAGTCATCAGTTCTCCAATATCTTATTATATTATGTCTGCTATCTGTCTGGTTAAACATCTGAGTGCAGGCTCATTAGTACATGCTTTGCTTAAAATTCAGTGAGCAGAACTGAACAAAATGATCTTGAAATACAACTTCCAGTTAGAAGTTATTGCAAGTTTTTGTTCTGAGAATGACACGTAACATTAGTTAGGATAATCTAGATTTTGGTGAAATATAGTACCTGTGATGGTTAATTTTATATGTCAGCGTAACTGGGCTAAGGGATGTCCAGATAGCTAACCTTATAGCTAACCAGTTAGGATTAGGGTTAGGGTTAGGGTTAGCTAACATTATTTCTGGGTGTGTCTGTGAGGGTACTTCCAGAAGAGATTAGCATTTGAATCTATAGACTGAGTAAAGAAGATTGCACTCACCTATGCAAGTGGCATCATCCAATGCACTGAGGGTCTGAATAGAAAAAAAAAAATGGAGGAAGAGAAAATTTGCTCTTTGCCTGAGTTGGGACATCTATCATCTGCTGCTCTCTAACATTGGTGCTCTTAGTTCTCTGGCCTTCAGACTTGGACTGGGACTTATTATCCTCCCCCTCTCCCCACTCCCCCTTCTTGGGCCTTTAAACCTAGGAGTTTAAAGATTTGAAAATATATATGTGTGTGTGTTTGTATATATGTATATATATTCTTCTTAGTATATTTCTTATGTATTGTTGTCTTTTCTGGGAAAAAAAACAAATTAAGTTCTTTGAATCTAAAAGTTTATCTTGATTTTGGATATAAAATTTTCTTATCTTAAAGGTCCCCATGAAAATTCTCTAAATCCTCACTTTCACCTTGTCCTGTCTTTTCTTCAATAGTAAGCACAAACAAAGCCAGCCTAAAGTCAATTTAGCTTCAGTAATAGTTGAAGATAATGTCAGAGACAAACATCAGATTGGAAGATAGCCAGGCACTATAGTCAAGCACTGGAGCGCCATGCTGCTTCCATCAAAAGTGGCATATTGGTCATATTCAAACCCTTGGTTTCTTAGATCTCATTAGAACTCCCCAAAATGCCTTTTGGCTATTTTTCTAATCAACACCCTGATGGAGAAACAAAGTCTGAAACTCTTCTCACTTATAGTCTTACACTTCCTGTTTCCTGTAACTATGTGTATTCTGCTGATTCTGTACAGTACTAGGAATAAAATAAATACTGACATTTGCCTGCAAACTGTGTGGAATGTGTGACAAGTGATGCAATTCACTCTACAAAGTGAAAAAGCAGACATTTTAACAAGTAAAATGATTACCTCCCAATTCTCTCTGATATCAAAACTGTTAGTTGCTAGCCTTCATCTTAAGGATGGAACTCAACTGTTCATAAAAACCTCTGTTAATGAGGAATGGCTGGCTAGTGACAAATGATCATTATCCTTCCTTCTTTGCAAAAAAAAAAAAAAAAAAAAAAAAAAGACCTTGACATGATGAAGTGCTCTAATTGACTGTAACCTCTCTTTTGTTGTTGAAAAATCTATTAACCTATGGGGAACTGCGGCCTTAAAGGCCAAAGAGTCAGCATTGCTGATTGAGGAAGACCTATATTTTTTGTTCGGCAGTTTTGCCCAAATTAAAGGAATAAGAAAAATGGCCATATTTTTTTCCCCCTTTTTCCCAATAGTATGTTGTGTTTTTTTTTTTTTTCTCCCCATTCTGTCTGATTACTTATCCTGAGGTGAAAGCGTTTTTAAATAGCTCAGAGTGCTCTGCCTGGACCTTTTCTGTATCTGGGATACTTCTAGAATTTTACACAGGTGGTACAGCTCAAGCTGGCACTGCCTTCTCCTTGGCAGTGTCTCAGATATTTATCTGAGGAAAGAAGGTATAAGATTTCCTCCAGACTTCTTGATGGTCTCAATTCTTCAGAGTCAACAGCCTTACTTTTCCATAGGGAAAATCAGTGTTTAAATCAGGATTAATAGTAGTATAGATCCTGGGTTCTACTTTAGAATGATCTCAGTACTGGAATTATTAAATGAACTCAACATGATTGACAACTTTTGACTAAAGTCATTTTTAACAATTCTTATTACACTTTCAAATAATAAAACAGCTAAAATCCTTTTTTTATTTAGTGAGTTACCATATATGTTTAAAAGTGCATTCTATGTATATGCTAATTTTATAATTGGATAAAAGTGACTATTTTAGAAAGATATCTAGATATAGATATAGATATAGATATTTTTTCCCTTGGAAGAGGAAGACTATATCCTAAAGCTGGGAGACAAACCCTAACAATCTAAATATAGCCATGTATAAGGACCTTGCTTGCCTTGAGATTCTTCCTTTTGTGAAATTGCTAAATGATCTCCCTTAGTGAATGGCTTAGGATACACAGTCCCTTTCGTACGGTTTTCTAGTGTCAAGATAGGAAGGGTATGCTAGAGAACACAGAAGTGAGCAAAAACAAACTCTTAGGGAACAGTCACTATCAGTTTATATTAATTCAGACCTTCACTTTCCATAATTGCCTCAGCTACCTCCTGGCCCTATGAGTCTTCTTCTTTTATATTAAAAGATATACGTCTTCATGCCCTCTATTCATTCTTTATTAAAACTTACTTTCAGAAAATACGTTTATAACCATGTAAGATTTTCAAAACATTAACAACAGGTAGAGCATGGTGAGTGTCCAGTCAGAACTGATGGCAGCCATGGGGCTAGAACAGGATTGTGGGTACCTTCTACTGTGCAAGGCACCAACCCTGGGAGAAAATGTGTTAGATATATATATATAGACTTCCTGGCACCTTTGAAATCACCTCAGAATCAAGCTTTTTTTTCCTGGGGTCAGCTGTAAAGTAATGTATAATTACATGCATTTCATTGGCTGATTTGTCTCTGGACACTTTGGGGCTGTTTTATTATTGAGGTTTAGGAAATTTAGATTTCTGTGGGTTAAAGTACATTGGTCCTGGGATTATATGCTAAGGAACTACCAAGTACAGAATCAATGGGTTTCAAATTTCTTTGTCTCAATGGTTTCTGTAATGTTGGTTATCACAGCCTCAGTAAAACTGAAAAGTCAAAATATTTTATTTTAGTAAATTAGTTCAAGATATATTCATTCCATATAATATGAAATTGTTAAGATATATTTTGTTTACCTTATAAACATGATTTTAGCACTTATGCAAATAGATGCAAAAATTCTGAATTAGATATTAATTAGCATTATATTTCAGCCATGTGTCAAGAATAATACACTATGGCCAAATAGGTTTAACTTCAGAAATGGAAGGGTGGCTTCAATGCAATTATGTATTCATATATAATCAATTACATCAACACATAAGGGGGAAAAACATGAAGATAAACATATAAAAATGTAGAGCATTTGATAATATTTCATTATCATAGTAAATAAAACACTAAACATATGTAATAGAAGAAATCTATATAAATAATATAAACTACTTAAATTTACTTAATAAAAATACTATACCAAGGCTTCACTGGTGGTGCAGTGGATAAGAATCCTCCTGCCAATGCAGGGGACACGGGTTCGAGCCCTGGTTAGGAAGATTCCACATGCTGTGGAGCAACTAAGGCTGTGCGCCAAAACTATTGAGCCTGTGCTCTAGAGCCCGTGTGCCACAACTACTGAGCCCGCATGCCACGAGCCTGTGCTCCGCAACAAAAGAAGCCACTGCAATGAGAAGCCTGCACACTACAACGAAGAGTAACCCCCGCTCGCCACAACTAGAGAAAGCCCATGCACAGCAACGAAGACCCAACGCAGTCAAAAATAAATAAATAAAATAAATAAATTTTAAAAAATAAATAAATAAAATAAAAATACTATACCAATGTGGAAATCTTAAAAAAATTTAATTAAAATAGGAACTAGCCAGGGATGCCAGCTATCACCTGTATTTGTTTAATGTTGTCTTAGAGATTCTAGCAGATGCACTGGACGAGAAAATTAAATAAGCAGCATACGTATTGGAAAATAAGAGACAAGTTTAGCTCCTTTACTATCATTGAATTCCTTACGGTTGAATTCCTCAAAAACCTGAGAGCTTCCAGTGAAAAACTGCCAGAAAAAAAAAAATTGGTTGTATACAATATTAGCATATAAAGTCATTTATTATATATGCCAGCAATATGCTCCCAGTAGTAAAACTTGGAAAAAGATGTTATTCACAATACCACATAAACACTATAAACTTAGAAGTATGTTTTAAGAAGATATAGAAATTATATTAAAAATCTTGGTGAAATATATAAAGATCTAAACATACGGCAAAACACAAATGTCCTTGGTTATGAAATCAGTATCTCACAGATATGAATTCTCCAAATACTTTTATGTTTTCAAAATAATTTTCCTATATCCCTTGTATAAACTAACTTCAACATTCATATAGCAAAGTAATATCTTACAATATCTAAGAAGAAATTTTAAGAAGAAAAAGAGTGCTAAATTGTCAATATCATATTATCTATTAATATGACCATAACATCAATGTTATATGGTACTAGCATTGGCATAGATGAATTGAACAGAACCACGCAGCATGATATGCAGAGATAGATTTCAGTTCACTATACAAGAATATATTCTATGAAAAGTGGTATTTCAATTCAGTGGGAAAGGGATATATTATTTCTTAAATAATCTGGCCTAAGAGGACCTTCAAGTTGGCAGAGGAGTAATACGTGGAGATCACCTTCCTCTTAACAAATACATCAAAAATACATCTACATGTGGAACAACTCCTACAGAACACATACTGAACGCTGGCAGAAGACTTCAGACTTCCCAAAAGGCAAGAAACTCGCCACGTACCTGGGTAGGGCAAAAGAAAGAAAAGACAGAGACAAAAGAATAGGGGCAGGACCTGCACATCTGGGAGGGAGCTGTGAAGGAGGAAAAGTTTCCACACACTAGGAAGCCCCTTCACTGGCAGAGACGGGGTGGGGGTGGGGGGAAGCTCTGGAGCCACCAAGGAGAGCGCAGCAACAGGGGTGCGGAGGGCAAAGTGGAGAGATTCCCACACAGAGGATAGGTGACGACCAGCACTCACCAGCCCTAGAGGCTTGTCTGCTCAACCGCCGGGGCAGTTGGGGGCTGTGAGCTGAGCTTGTTGTTTGTGAAAAAAACAACAAATATATATATTTCTGATATATATATATATACATATATCTTACAAAAATCCAAATCAATACCTGTACAGTCCAAAGGCATGGAAAACATTATTTATCAAAAGTAGAACCTTAGAAACTATAAAAAACAATATAAGTATACTACTTTGAGAAATTATATATCTATATAATCTTCAATTCAGAAAAATACTCAAACGGTAAGAGTCTAGATTCTGGAATACACAAAGAGTTCTTAGCTCTTACAAATTGACAAGTAGAAGCAAGCAACTCAATGCATAAATAGGCCAAGATTTTGAATAAGAAATTGTGAGAAGAGCATATTCAAATGCCTAACAAACATGTGAAAAAAATTTTTAATTCACTAACAGTAAGATAAATGCCGATTTCAGTAACATGAGGTAGTTTTATATGCATCAGACTGGAAAATATCAAAATGAGACAAAAATATTTTGCCAACTGGCAGGGTGGGAGAATGGAATTCTCATACACTGAGAGTTATAAAATGTGAAATTACAAATACACTGAAAAACAAATGAAAAATATATTAACATTTTAAATTATTTTTGTATTATTCTAGCAAACTGAATTATACAAATCTATTTGCTAAAGCATGAGAACTTAAAGAAAAACATATAAGAAAGTTTTCTGCAGCATTTTTGTAGAAACAATATACAAACCTATCATTCTTTGTGATAATGTATCAAGTTGTGTCATATCTATACCATGAGGTAACATGCAGTCATTAGAAAGAATTAGTTTAAGCTCTAATAGTTGGCTTTCCATGTATTACAAAAGGTATGTTGGAAAAGAAATGTAAGATGCAGAAAAATGTGTCATACTAGATATTTTTGGCAAAATGATGATGAATACTCTCTTATAAATATATAGATTTAAGTAGAGACATAGAAAAACATGGAAATATGCATATTCCATTATTAATTTGCTTTACACAGAGGGGAAGAGAGAGGTGAGAGAGATGAAGAGGGTAAGACAAGCATTTTAAAGGCAACTCTTTTAAATAGGCCTACATTCATGTAAAATTTGGTATATGTGATTAAGTGACCTTAAATTAAATTTCCAAATAATTGGAAAGATTTTTAAGCATAAGGAAGAACTTTAAAGGAGATACCCCAGACTAGGTATTGAGTAGTTCGTATAATAAAT
Source organism: Physeter macrocephalus (assembly GCF_002837175.3). Taxonomy (NCBI): domain Eukaryota; kingdom Metazoa; phylum Chordata; class Mammalia; order Artiodactyla; family Physeteridae; genus Physeter; species Physeter macrocephalus. The sequence continues at coordinate 46,907,889 of NC_041220.1, read as the reverse complement.
CTTATTATTTTTTTACTTGTGCTTAAAAATATTAAGCTTATTTAAATGTGGTAAAGAGGTTTCATTTCATGATGTTAAAAAATATAACAAAGTCACTTTATTCCTTAACTTTTTATATAATGCATACTCCATGTGAATTTCTTCAAAGATGATAGTAAGAAAAATAAGCAATGAAATGGCTAAGTAGCTGTCATTTGTAGTTTGCATAGATGGTGTCACATTTGTTTATGCTTCAATAACTATTATCTTCCTGTCTACTTCAGACGTTTCATTTCACATGTGACAGACTGCCAAATTGAGGGTGTATTTCTATTTTCTTTATGAATATTCAATCTTTTACGGTGATTTAAAATGTATTATTATCAGAAAACTTGGAAGAATATTATACAGTACATTTATTGGTATTTATTTTGTGTGTGGTAATAAATGTTTCACCTTAGGACAGAGCTAAAAACAACATTTAAAAATTTTTAAATTGACTTTATTTTTTAGAGCAGTTGTAGATTCACAGCAAAATTGAAGGGAAGGTACAGAGATTTCCCATATATCCCCAATCCCACACATGTATAGCCTCCCCCATAATCAACATTCCCAAGAGTGGTACATTTGTTACAACTGATGAATTATGCATAGGCACATCATAATCACCCAAAGTTCATAGTTTATGTTACAGTTCACTCTTGGTATTATACATTCTGTGGGTTTGGACAAATGTATAATGACAAGTATCCATCATTACAGCACAATACAGAGTATTTTCACTACCCTAAAATCCTTGGTGCTCCAGCTATTCATCCCACCCATGCCCCTAGCCCCTAGAAACCACTGGTCTTTCTACTGTCTGCATAGTTTTGCATTTTCCAGAATGTCATGTATTCTGGAATGATACAGTATGTAACCTTTTCCAATTGGCTCCTTTCACATATAATATTCATTTTAGGTTCCTTCTTGTCTTTTCATGGCTTGATAGCTCTTTTTTAATTTTTTCACTGAATAATATTTCATAGTCCATATGTACCATAGTTTATTTTTTCCATTAATCTACTGAAGGACATCTTGGTTGCTTACAAGTTTTGGACAATTATGAATAAAGCTGCTATAAACATCCATGTGCAGGTGTTTGTGTGGACATAAGTTTTCAGTTAATCTGGGTAAATACCAAGAAGCTTGACTGTATGATTGTATGGTAAGAGTATGGTTCATCTTATAAGAAACAACCAGACTGTCTTCCAAAGTGACTGTATTATCTTGCAATGAATGAGAGTTCCTATTGCTTCACATCCTCATCAGCATTTAATGTTGTCAGTGTTCCATATTTTGGCCATTCCATCAGTTTGTTTTAATTTGCAGTGTTGTTTTAATTTTCATTTCCTCAAACACATATGATGTGGAGCATTTTTTCATATGTTTATTTGCCATTTGTAAATCTTCTTTGTGAGGCATCTATTCAGATCTTTGGCCTGTGTTTTCAATTGGCTTGATTGTTTCTTATTGAGTTTTAAGAGTTTTTTTATATTTGATAGATAGATTCTTTGTATATTTGCATATTTATCCTTTGTCAAAAGAACATTCTTTATGTTATTCTTTTTCTTACAACTTATTCCTTTATCAAGACCTCAACTGACACAGGGATACAATAAGAATCATTATGACTAAGATAAAGCAAAGACATGTACCTGAAAGAGCTGTACTAGCTTGTTATAGGAGTAATGTAGATTATAAAAATTGAGATCATCCTCTGAAATTGTCAGCCTTCATTCTCTTGTAATTTAGAACCATGGGAATAACATTTTAATTATGTTAAATGTTATTGAAGCATAACATTTGTAAATGTTACTTCTGTAAATGAAGCAGAAGTATACCACATTAAAAGCAAAATTGGGGTTACAGTGAATTTTTAGTAAAGCCTTTATATCATTAGGAAAGTTACAGTTGCTAGGACATATTCTGAAGCATATATTTTCTAACTTCTAGAAATGTACATTTTCAAAGTCCAAATCAGAAACATATGGCAATTAAAGATATAAGTAGGATAAAAATAATCCTAATTGTAGTCTGCAATGTAGAATTTGTAAGGAAAATATCCCTTTATTTTTGAAAGTGGTCATTAATCATTCCAACTATATAATGCTATGAAAAATGCTACATTTGCAATGAAGACAAACAGGGATCTTGTATAGATTATGAAGGAGCGAAAATGCCACTAGAACCAGGAAAACCATTTTGTCTTGTTTTTTATACAAATGAGCCATCTGGCTTTGAGAAAATTAGTTAATATTTCTTATCTTCTGCCCCTGTGTCTTATGACTATATAACCCAGTTTACTTTTATAGTCCTAGTTTATGTCTGTGTCCTAGTAAAATATTAATCAGGTACCTTTCAGTGTTAAAACTGTGTTGCTTTAGACAATATATTATAATGGTAACCTTGTTTATGTACATATACTTTTTTACATGGTATTTAAGTCCCCTTGAAGTTTATTCGTGGAACTCATAGAGAAGTGATTCTTTTTTTTTAAATTTATTTATTTTTGGCTGCGTTGGGTCCCTGTTGCGGCACGCGGCTTCTCATTGTGGTGGCCTCCCCCGTTGCAGAGCCCAGGCTCCAAGCCCGCAGGATTCAGTAGCTGTGGCTTGTGGGGTCCAGAGCGCAGGCTCAGTAGTTGTGGCGCATGGGCCCAGCCGCCCCACAGCATGTGGGATCCTCCCAGGCCAGGGCTCGAACCCGTGTCCCCCGCATTGGCAGGCAGGCTCCCAACCACTGCGCCACCAAGGAAGCCCGAGAAGTGATTCTTAATTTTAATGTGCATACAGATCTCTTTAATGCCTGTTACATATCACATATGAAGCACTGGATCTCTCTCCCAAATTGTTGTGTTCGACAGCTCTGTAAGGGTGAAAAATGTCTTTTTACTCAGGTGGCAATCGTTAGTGTTGTTCACTTCTATGCAGTTCTCTGATTTCAGGCATGGTGGAATTGCTTTCTGTGGACCCTTTGTGTCCTGTGTGGTTATCTGGGATAATTGACTAGTTCTGGCCATTGAGTTGAAGATAGAGGTGATATTTGTCACTTCTGAGCTGGGACTGTTTTTTTGGGCACAGTAACAGGCAACATTTGAGACGGTAGCTGATCTACTGGCCTTATTCCTTGACTATTAGCAAAGATTTCTTCCTTGCCAGTCCTTGATGCTGATTATGGAAATGAATGAGAAACAAACCTTTTCTACTTTAAGCCATGGATATTTTTTAGCCTTTAGTCAGATCTAGCCTGTCTTGATTGATATGTGCTTCAGTCCACATTTTGCGAACATTGGATAGAAACTTTATTGATCTAAAGTTAATACTTAATATACTACAGGAATCCCAATAAATTATGAGTTAAAATAGCTAAAGATTTTATGTAAGAGAAACAATGATAAAGGAGTTTCTAAAGCTATTTTCAGAATGGTAGATGGAACTAGAGGAGGAAGAATTAAGAGAAGAAAGTGTTGCAAGAATATCAAATGGTCACGTGTCAAATGCTGTGAAGTTAAGTAAAATAAGGACTGAAGGTATGTACTGGATTTTGTTGTATGGTGACCAGTTTTTGGTTGTCAAGGGAAGATTTTGTGAAGAGTGTTGATAAGTCAGCAAAGAAGAAAGCCATTTAGACAACCAGTGTAAATTACTCTTTGAGATAGTTTGCTTTGAAGGGAAGAAAAGCAATATCTGGAAGAGACAGGTGTACTGGGAGGGATAGTTTTAATTATATGAGAGATTATTACAATGCTTTTCAATCCTTTACATTAAAATAATCTAAATAATATTTTTTTTAAAAGATGTCCAGGACCTACTAATGGCCAATTAATCAGAATCGCTTGGCATTTGTAAAAGCACTCCACGTGATTATATTGTAGAGTCACATTATGAGAACTATTGACAGAAACATATTTGAATTCTAATGGGAGGAATTTAGTGGCTTGAAAATGTCTCTGAGAGACAGAAAAGAAAATTATAGCAAAAGAGTCCTAAGAATTCCAAAGAATTTGGGACCAAAGCTGAGATAAAGAGCTGAACTTAAGTAAGAGAGATATTTGCTTTTTCCCACATTATAGCATAAGGGCCAGAGGAGAATATTTATAGTGCATATCATTCTGTTTATTAGAGACAGAATGTTGACAGAGTTTGCATCTGATAAAAACTTCTATTTTTGTTAGTGTAGCAGAGGAAAAGTAATATTCTTAATACAGAGAAATATAAGGAGGTCAGAGGTTTAAGGAGAGCTAACTTACTGGAGAAACACTGTGATGTCTCTGAGAAATATTGAAGTCCCTTATGAGAATGAAAACCACAAATTATTATAAACTTCTCAGGTATGTGATTTTTCTCCAGAAATGTCCAACTACCTGGTTATAGTCAAGGACAAAGCTTCTGATTGGGTTCACTGTGGTTGTAGATTTGCCATAACATTGTAATTGGAAAGCGGTGGTGCAGGGATCTGGACATTTTCAAGATAGTGATTGAAATGAGGGGTTTTTTGCTTGGAATTAAAGCTGGATATAGAAAAAATAAAGGGATGATGGCACTGATTTTACATCATATACTGTTGGTCTGCATTATGACTAAGAGCAGGAAATTGAAGAGGGAAGAGATTGTGGCCAGAGAATGGCATGTTTAAGTTAACAATTTAGGAAATGAAATAGTTTTAGGTCATGGGAAGAATATAAGATCAGGTGGCAGAGAAGTATTGGAGGATAAGGTTATTAGTCTTAAGGAGAGAGAAAGACTGATATGCTAGTATTCTTTGGAAAATTCATTTTCAAGGACATTGATGTTAAAATAGTGACAAGGGTTAGGCTGGAAAGGATAGATTTAGAAGTCTTCATTGATTGATGACTAATGATTAATGGCTAATTGATTAATGGTAATGACAGGGAAATTTGGAGACTGCTGCAATGAAGGAGGAAGAGGTGTATAGTTAGATATGATTAATTCATTGGAGCTGCAGGACCTATAAAACTGGAAGAGCAACTACCTAGAAAAGGCATTGGAGAGCTGTGAGGATGCCATCTCTACCTTCTGACCTTTAGGTACATGGGGTGTGAGAGAGAGACAGCTGTGATGGAACATTACAGATTTTCCCATTTCAGTTATGGGTGGTAGAAATAATGAGATAGTGTGAGTTACACTACAATGAGCTAATAGGAGTTGGGATGATGTTGGGAGGAGATAGATGCTAAGGAATCTCCTTTCTAGGGTCTTTAACTTTAGGATTTCCACTGATTTCTGAGAGGTGATTTCAGTGTCTTTTGCTCTGGGGAAGGAAGTTGGATTTAACCAGACAACTGCTAAAGTATCTTTTCCACTGCTCTGAGGCTTGAAGTGTTCTTCAATTCACATGAAAGTATCAGTGCTTTAAAGCTGCCTAAGGTAATTGTATAATATCATGATGATATGGGAAGTCATATAACTAAAACCTCAAATAGAAAAGATTTAGGAGTGTCTAATAGGATATAGGCTACTTTCCTGAGAGAGTTCTTATCTACATGGCAACCGTATCCCATTAACTATTTTAAGCTGCTTCAGTGACTGTTCTCTCGTTTGTCAGAAGTGAGTAAAGAAATGAAGGAAATGAGTATCATTGGGAGACTTCTTCAAAGTCACAAAAACCTTCTCAAAGCTTCTAATATATATAAAACACTTACATAGGGACACGCTGTTTCTATATTGAGTCAAGTAATGAGTACAATAGTTACCTGGATATATTTACCTTTTATGACCAAATGTTGTCTTTTCCTTCCCACAATTGTCTCTGAAACCGAAAACACAGGTATTCAAACAAATGAACCACACCTACTTGAATTGGTATTTCGAACTCCGTTTCTTTGAGATCTATTGATATTTTCTTAGAAAGGATTCACCACCAACACAATTTAAACTTTTCAGTGTGACTTTTTAAATACAAATATGCATTTCCATCAGTCACAAAGTAAAAACTACCTCAGCAATTTGAACATGGGCCATTTAATGCAAATCATTATGAACTAGTAAAAAGGGTAACTTCTAAAAGGTTTGCAAACTGGTACTCTAGGAATACGGGAAAGCCAACGCAGGGGGCAACTACTCCCACCAGGGCTGAGGAAAAGCGAGCAAGGAGGAGACTAAAAACTTAGGGAAACATCCTCTGGCCCCACCTCCATCAATCCTGAGATTCTGAACTTGTGGAAGAGTGTGTGGCTGCCACAGAAACACACAATCTATCAGAGGCAGAGAAACTTGACGGAAGGAATAGGTGAGGACTGAAGGGCTGAACGATCAGGAGACAGAGAAATTCACAAGGGAGTATGGGCAGGCCAAAGCTGGTTTGTAATAACAGTCCGCTGGGGCCAGGAAACTTGCTGAAAGTCCAGGTGAACCAGGGCTGGTGTGCAAGCGCCACTGAGATAAGCACCACAGGACCTCCCACAGGCCCAGCTGCTAGCAGGCATGCCCACAAAACAATAGCACATCATAGTCAGGAAGAAAGGCATCTTACTTGTGCTATATCTTCACAATGACCCTCCTCTATCCTCTATGAAAATACCTAACGTTGCTCTAGTTAGCTAAAGAGAAATGTTTACAGAATTCAGCCGTAGAATCATCATCATAAAAAGCACCTCAAAAAAAGCGTGCACTTAGAACTGAAAAGAAATATACTGATCGTTGTCACAGCTTCTACATCGGAAAATCAGAAAACAATTCCTAATTCCGGAGTCTCAGAAGCAGAGGAGCAAAAGTAAACTACACACAATTACCCGTCCGATTTTACGCTTCAATATAGTCATCCCCAAAGCTGAATTTTGGAGTAATTAGGCAAGATAAGCAACATTTCATGTTAAAAGGCCAATTCAAACTTAGACATGACTGAAGAATAATAACAAGCTGTAATACATTAAGATTGCTTTTATAACATACATAGAGATAAATTTTATAAGTGACAAATTTTATTTTGTAAACATTTGACACATTATGTGCCAGTTTTGCAGGTTGATGTAAATGGACATAAGAGCTGGAGCAACCCCTATGTCCACACTATCTGTTGGCCACCATCACATATCATTCACTTACAGTACTTAATGCTTTGGGTTAATTGTTTTCTTCACTAGCTTCTTCTTTAGAAATGTAAATATCCCCAAGAGGATTATCCTGTTTAACTACTGTCAGCTACCTCTGGAGTCAAAAACATATGCAGCTTTTAAACAGTCATTACTATTCATAGAGGCAAAAAGCACTCCCCTGGTTCTCAGAGAAATCTTGAATGTTATTCTTATCAAAAGCCAAATGCTGCATGTAAAAATTAGTCTAAAATCATAAGTATTATTTATCATAAAATTTCTCAGATTTTAATATCTTGAAGTGGATTTGAGGCTATCTTGCTCAACTGATCATATTTTCTATTTAGAGGGGCAAGTGCATGTAACCCATAATCAGTTTTAGTTACTGTGGGGACACAATAGTACTCAAATCATCAGACCGCCCAATATAATTCAACTTCCTCTTATTACCGGTGAGGTACAATGAAGACAATGCACGAAAAAAGTGGAAGAACTTAGAAAGATACTTACAGAATCATGAAAGCTAAAGTGGAATCAGTGTTGGACATCTCAGAATTTTAACAAGGGCATGCTCCAATTCTAACTCTGTAATTGTCTCTACATCATTCCAACTCACTGTTTAAAAAAAATATTCAGCCAACCAATCAGCTGATTTTTGTGGCTGTTGTTGCTTTTATTGGTCTCTATATACAATAGCATACAACTGACCCGACTGCCCTTATACTTCTCACTGAATTGACTTTGGTAGGCTAAACAAATCATTGGGGCTTTTGTTAGGCTTCAAGCATAACTGGAATTCTGCCTGTGAAAGATAAATAGCATTGTTAATCAACATCTATAAACCATGCTTAACAAATGGCAGTGCAAAAATACCAACAAGAAAATTGTTTCGTTTTTAAATTTGCCTTTACTCCATATGTCTCATGAAGAATGGCAAAAGATTTCCAATCAGTTATTGGACTGTAGGAAGAAGTGAGGTCACTGCGTGTAGTATGGTCATAGGGCGCATTTGGAGGAGAATCTTACATTGGAAGTCGTTTGGCATGAACATGAGTTTCTGGAAAGTAGCTAGTATAGGCCAAACCACTGGGTATTCAGCCTCAAGAATAATACTAGATGCTATCGATACATTTGAGGGTATTTTTCCATTTCACAATGGCCTCTTATTACTGAGAATTGCCTCCCTGACCCCCAGGGATTAAGTGCTATTGTAGTACTACGTGACACTGTCATTTTAGCCGCAATTAATCAGATGAGATAAGCTGCTGCCTCATGCTGGCCCAATCATATTCTGTCCCTGAGAATTCTGGATTGAGATTCAAGGACACTGCTGAGTCTCTCTGTATGAGCTGGAATTATAAATTGTAAACTCAGGAACTGTGGGGTGTCTGTACTCAGCTATGAGAGTGGGAAGCCATGTGATGTACAGCCTTGAAAACTGAGGCAAATAATAGAGAAAGGCAGAGGCAACTATAAGAGAGGAAATGCATTTTGGCTTTATAGTTCCTGATTTTAATCCCTTGGAAGTAACCATTGCTTTTTTTTTCTTTTTCTATCCTTTCACTAATTCCTCCTTTTTTTTTTTTTTTGCTTAGGGTAGCTCCAATGATTAACTTGAGGATATTTTTAAAAATTACAGTTTTATTCTTTTTTTATAAATTTATTAATTTTATTTATTTATTTTTGGATTCATTGGGGCTTCGTTGCTGCGCATGGGCTTTTCTCTAGTTGCAGAAAGCGGGGGCTATTCTTCGTTGCCGTGCGCAGGCTTCTCATTGCTGGCTTCTCTTGTTGCGGAGCACGGGCTCTAGAGCGCAGGCTCAGTAGTTGTGGCGCACGGGCTTAGTTGCTCCGAGGCATGTGGGATCTTCCTGGACCAGGGCTTGAACCCGTGTCCCCTGCATTGACAGGCGAATTCTTAGCCACTGCGCCACCAGGGAAGCCCCTGAAGTCTTATTCTTTTAATGTATACCATAATTCCTTTCACTAGACCTTCAAAATGTACACGGCACATGTGTCTAAGTGCCTTACATAGAATGGGTGCTCAAATTAAACCGTACAGGAAGGTAACAGAATTAATAACTAACAACATTTTGTGCCTTATGTTAAAATGTCAACAACAAACATTGTGTCCAGTTTTGTTACACTTTTTTTTTAACTAAAATAAGCCATTCATAACACAGGTAAAACTTTTTCCTTTAATAGTGATTGTTTCTATATATGACAATACAGGTTTCAGAAAAGAATTTTGCCAAATAATTTCTTCATTTGTTTTATTATTTTTTTATCAAAGAAAAATGATTGGCACATTTTTTTCTAGATTTTAGCTGTTTGCATTTCTTGGGAGACTTTGTGGTATAGGTTATAGTAGCAAATTTAAAGAAAACCAAGAATAAATAGTTTTTAAACACCTGTCTTGTATTTAGGTTCTTATGGACAAGTAATCAAGCAAACAGGAGGTTGTAATAATAGGATATATAAAAACTGAGTGCCGGGCTTCCCTGGTGGCGCAGTGGTTGCGCGTCCGCCTGCCGATGCAGGGGAACCGGGTTCGCGCCCCGGTATGGGAAGATCCCACATGCCGCGGAGCGGCTGGGTCCGTGAGCCATGGCCGCTGAGCCTGCGCGTCCGGAGCCTGTGCTCCGCAACGGGAGAGGCCACAACAGAGGAAGGCCCGCGTACCACAAAAAAAACAAAACAAAACAAAAAACTGAGTGCCAATAAAAATTTAGAAACAACATAAGTTGTTATTACTGATATTAATATTGGTAATAGTTAAGATGGTCTTTGAAGTCCCAGTAGTAGTATAACTGACATTTAACAAGTACCTATTCTATGCCATGAACTCTGCTACAACTTTTATGATTTTCTCATTAATCTTCATAGCAACAATGATAACTGTTATCATTTTACAGATGAGAAAATGAAAACTTAGTGACATTAATAATTTTTAAATGTCTGTGAGGTTCAATTAAGTATTTTAATTTTATGTTTTGAGAAGATGCATTTTAGTATGTGAGACCCATACTTTACATATGAAACATAATCATTATAATTTTTCTTTTGAGACTTTTTCTCCTGACACTTTCATCTACCTTGAAGCAGACCTTCTCCATATCCTTAGGTACTTAATAAAGAGCATGAAAAGGTCATTATTAAATGTTCCAACCAAAATATTAAACCCAAAATATTTGCCCTAATACCAGCCAACTAAACATTATTGTCAAGGGAAAAGAAGTCCTTATATTTTTTACTATTCTTTCTTCAATTTTTCATAATTTAGTTTTCTTTCTGATGTTAATTTTCTCCTCAGGGTATGACATCCTCTGATATTTGAAAATGAATGGTGTTTCCTCCAAGTTTTGAGTGACTAGGAGGTTGTTAAGATTATAAATGTGTATTCTCAGACACTTGAACATTGTTCATAAATTGGATTTTTGAAGTGTTAGCAGTGTTCTCTTTGAGGGATTAATCTCTCCTTCAATAGAGCTGGGGAGGAGGATGAGCAGCCTAAATGTAATATTCGACCAACTTTATCGCACTCAGTTTTTAAAACTCAAGACCCCAACTTATCTCTTGAGGAATTTTTCATCTCTTTAATCTCATATTTCTCCGCTGTCAGCCAGATCACACATTTTTAGTGCATTTCCAGAATTTTGTCTATGTATCCTAAATATGTTTTCATCCCTATTTTCATGTCCTTCCATCTTATTTCAAGGGTTTCAAGGCAAGTGCCTCAGTAAAAACATTTTACTTCACTTATATTCACCTTATAAAATTCACGGAAATAAGTGGAACAAAGAAATATGTTTGAAAGCATCTTAATCAAAGATAGGGGCATCAAAGATGCCCCTTCCCTCTTCAAGGAAAACTTTACTTTTACCATAGGGGCACCTCTAATTTGGAAATTTCCATCCTAAGGAGAAAGTCTAAAAGCACATTTTGTTTCTTCTTTACTCCTAGGTAGTAACCAGAACGTCTAGGGAAATGTTCTGGAAATTTAGTAAATATAACCCTTTTTCTGATCTAAGAGGATTGCCCATGGTATATAGAAACTTGACAGTGATAGTGAATCCTGAAAGTGATTGACATAGTACAAAGCAGGCTTTGTTAAAATCCAAAAATCTTATTTCCTAAAAGATAACAGTTCCACTCCAGTTTTGAATTTAATAACTTAAGGAAGCTAATCGTTTGTTTCTAAAGTTGGGAAAGCAGATCCTCAAATGAGATAATCATATTTACAAGGCTATCAGTTACTTTTGTGGTCAAGGGCAATTGCTAGGAACTCCTGACAAAAGATGAAATAATAAGATTGGGGGATGGTATTGTGGATTCTTTCTTTAAATAATTTTAACTTACAAATATATTTCATACAAGGTGACATAAAAATAACTATAGTAATTATGATTGATGATACAAATACATTCTGCTATTTAGATTTTATAATGCTTTGCAGAATATATTGTTCTCTTTTAAAGGTTCTATAAGAAAGGCATGGAGGATATTTTTTTTTCACCTTTACAAAGATGATGCAATGGCATATAGGGTTCAGTGGTTTGTACAAGGACATATTGTTGTAAATATGATAAATGAAACCCAATTCCAAGTCCCTGTGTGGTATAGGGTAGGACTTTCTAAAACTGTAGTATACATTTGAATCACCCAGAAAGTTTGTTTAAACCAGTTTCTGAGTGCCAACCTACAGACTGATTCAGTGCATCTGAGATGGGGCCAAGGTGGACTTTTCCAACAAGCTCCCAAGTGATAGTAACACAGCTGCTCCATGGATCACACTCTGAGCAGCTGATTCTGACAGATATTGGTCTTAATCTTGGGGTAGCACATTATAATTCTTATTTTTTAAGTCATTTAAGCTTTTTAAACCACGTTCTCCTTAGCCTCACATTAAAAAAAATCATATGTAGTTTTTTTGTGAGAACTAAATGAAAAATAGGTTAAAAACATCTAGTCTATCCTAAGTGCTCATATTACTAATTCCATTCTGCTCTCTATAGAGCCATCCTGTGGAGTTTTATTGATTCCTCCAGTTCCTTTCTCCTCAAGATTGCCACTCTATTCCCATTCTGATGGAGTCAAGCAACCTTTAATGTTTCATTCTGACATCCTCCTGAGAAGGTATTGAACTGAAAATTCAGCAGTTGAGAGAATTATTTATTATTAGAAGTATTAAGTTATTTTTACGACACCAGCTCTCTCCTAAGTTTGCAATAGATTCATCATTTTAATATTTCTTTCAGAGTTTTATCATAAAAATGACTCATTAATTCAGACCATTCTGAAAAACTGAATGTGAGAATTTGGGAAAAGGCAAGCCCTAAGTTGAACTTATCATCTGTGGGACGAAATTTCTTCTAGTGGACATATTGACAATGAGTACAAAATTATTTGAAGGTATGCATGTAATTTAATTGACAGAGTAAACTAATCTAAAGCATTTTAATAAAGAGTTGTTTTAATTTGAAACAAATTTTATTTTATGCTATTTTGCTTCATTGCAACTTTGAGCTTAATTTTCAAATAAAGACTAAAAATTTTAACAAGATACATTTCCATCTACTCAAGCACAAAAAAGTCATGAAAACACTTTTATATAGCATTTTAAATAATTATATTTTTAAATATAGTATTTTACATTTCATTGCTATGATATTTTAAATCAATTTTATTGGGATGTATATAAAGAAAACGTATGGCAATGCAGGACTATACATACAAATTCATGCATATTAAATATTTTTAAAAAGTGAAATTGGAGTTCTTACATATAATTTTTTTTTAATTTGGAAGAAACGAAAAGGTATACTTAAAAAACACTATTTTTTTAAATGACAGTTGCTATAACTTCTATACTAAAAGGAAAATAAAACTGGATAGCACAATGAAAATATTTTGGATTCCACAAGATTTAAGTCCAAATAATACTTTCCAGATTTTTCCCAGGCATAGAACATGTAACCAGATCACTTCAACTAGTATTTAATATGGGTTGCATTTTATTGATGATTTATTTATATCTGTTAATAGTTGTATGGGAGTATTGGAGAGTGTTTCAGTTCTACTACTGAAGGACTATCTTCCTGAATTAACCCTCCTCTTTCTGCTTTGTCCTTATCTTGTATAAGGTTCAGGCCTTGCTTTACCAACGTCTTGAACTTGCAATTCATAATCGTATTTCCTATCTCAGAGTGCCTCATATTTGGTCAGGATGATGATGAAACTACCCAGTGTTTTAATTCCCCTGACGTGGCTTCAAGAGATTCCTTCAGATTTGTTCCCAGTTTAGTTCCACTAGTGCAGTTCAATGTATTCAGGTCAAGGAACATCTTTTTGTTATGTCCCTACCAAAGATGAGCAGGTAGTGAATACCCTAAATTAAGACTGTGAACATTTCTTAGATAGTAGGACATATAAAAATTCTGTAGACCTAATGTCATTAAAAACTTCTTCATTAAATATTTCTTGTTGAAATGAAAACAGGGCCTAGAAATTCTCTGAAATGACCTCAATTAAAGAAATTATTATAATAAGGAGATTATCGTGTTAGGCAAATGAAATACACAAAAACTCCACAGAAACTGGATGAAAAGTTAGGGTTCGTGGGGAGAAGTCATATTTCACATAGCTTAACAAATTAGGTAGAACCAGTTTTCTATACTTGTGACCTAAATAACCATTGATAATTTTTTAAAAGCTACATATTAGAACCAAGTCCAAATGTATGTATTTCCATGAAGAAATACTATGAAATAAAAATCTGCATGTTAGTTTCCAGATACATGGAATAAATAGATATGGTATTGCATTTTTTAGGTAGACACTCCTAAAAAAAGCAGAAATTGCAAACAATTTTCCCTGGGAATGAAGAGGATATGGTGTTTAATGATATTGCTGTGGTTTTGCGTTGAAATCTGTCAATGTGGTTAGGCTGAAGTATTTCCCAGAATTCCCTTTCTGCGTATGGTGTGACAAGAAAAAGATTCCTGTGTGAATTTTGGAAGGCGGAAAGGAACTGTATATATATGTATGTATACATACACACACACACATACATACATACACACACACACACACACACACACACACACACACAGTTCTTATAGTTCTACTTCTCTGAGTAAACCCTGAACACAGAATTTGGAACAAAGAGTGGCTGCAGAGTAACCTACTGTCCTGATTTGCTAGGAATATGGTGTTTTCCGGGATATGAGGTATTCAGTACTATCATTGGGACAATTCTGGGCAAACTGGGGTTATTCATCAATCTACCTCAGAGAGCCAGAATTTTGAGGATGAGTTTTCTGAATCGTTTTAGGGTTTCCTGAAACTGGTTCTCTGATTTTATTAGCTTTAAACACATTAATGTTTATGTTTCCAGTGGTGAAATGGGCACTGGGTAATCCATGGCATGCATGGCAAGTGGTCACTCAAATGATCATGTATAGATACCTGTAATCAATTGCCTGTAAAAAGCAAGGCACTGGGTAACAAAGTATTCACTACTATAAAAACTTAAGTGAAAATAAGAAGAGTATAATGGGCTTGGTTGTTTGCTTCTAACCACACTGAATAATTTAGGAAAGAAAATGGTATGATCATGTTTTAAATTCTCAGCTCAAAGAAGCTGAAAGCTTCTATAATTGCCCTGAAGGAAACCTACATCTTTCATATCTCCAGAACCAATATTTCTGAAAACCACCCTCAATGTCTAACCCTGCAGATGGCTGAATATAATGCAAGTTGAATTCCCAGTGTCTCAAGGTCACTCTCAGTCAAGCTAGAGCAAAGATTGAGATGGAATGCAATAGTAAAATTTGGCATGGGGGCAAATGAACATATTCCAGTTAAACTGGGAACCTTGAAACCCTAATTTATGCTGTGTCTTCTGTAGAATCAGCTCTGCCTAAGACTAGCCTCCCTCACCTAAAGAAACTATAATTTGTTCCTGTGAGGCAGTTGCCTTGCAAAACACTGATGATTCCTCCTCAGAGCCTTTCCTACCACCTATCCTTGTGTCCAGATTCATAACCAGATTAAAGTCCCATCAGGCCCCAAAGGATCTGAGGTACAAAATGTGTCCCATGAGGAAGTATGATGCACACTAAAATAATTGCACAATTTTACCAATATGTATTAACTAAAGCCTTGGGAATACGTGTGGGGATAAAGCTTAAGAGAGGAGTGTTCAGACTGAAGAAATATGAAGTTGGCCTCCAGATTCAATGTTTTAGCTTGAGAAGGTTAATAATGACTCTAATTGTTTGCTTGGTTGGTTGACTGAAATAAGGATCAAAAGATGCCTTACACTCACTAAAGATAGATACACACACAAAGATGCCTTACACTAATAAAGCCAATATGCCCAAACTTCTTTGGTATACTGTAGATCGAGGTATCCAAAGGCTTAGAACTGCTAGAGGGCATTTATCACATAAGTCTTGCCAACCCACCTTCATGGAAATCCAGAGGATATGCTCTTCACCATACCTGTAAAAATTAAATCTGTGAAAGAAGCCTCAGCATCCTTGAAGAGCTCTGTGGTCACTCTTCTCTGGGGTCAGAAATTATATTGAGAATTGCTACCATAGAACTGGGATTCCCTAAATTCAATGGGGATAATTGGATCCCAGTGTACAGGGACCAAGTGGCAGCACTTAATTGCCAAAGACAAGATGGTCATAGTTTCTGTAATGGACAGTAAAGCCAAAGCAGTAATCAGAATATTCTCACCTACAGAGATATGGTGTTGGCTAGTTGATCTTTGGTGTCCCTGGAGTGAAATAGATGAGCAGAAAACTACATTGTTACTTGATCTGTATAAATGGGAAAGCTCTAGGTCTAGTGAACAGAGGTTTGACTGGAATAAACAAATCAAAGAACCGTGGCCCTTCCTTCATTTAATTCCCAAATCTGAACCAATTCACAGACCTAGAACTCCTTGAATGAATGTAATGCTATGTGCTCTTGAGGAAGAACCCTGGTACACTGCCAAATTTTTATACTGCTAATTTTCCTCCCTGCCTTCTTTAAGGAGAACTGTAGCCATTTTCCAGTATAACTGTGAATTAAGGAAGGGAGCATAATCAGACATTTTAGGGATTACAAAATACTGGATAAGAAATGAAATTAAGACCTAGAGACCCAAACATCACTGTTAAAGCAGTGGCTAATAGAGTAGAGGCTAATGGTCAGGTGATCAAGGGAGTTTCACCTCTAGTTAAGCCTACAGTATGCCCAGTAAGTGCCTGAACCCATTCTATGGTTAGTTCCTCAGTTCCAGATGTATAATTGAAATAGACATAGTGAACAGCTGGTGGAGCCTCTGTATTTTATTCCCTCACCTTTGAAGTAAGGGCCGTTATGGTAAGAAAGGACAAATAGAAACCACTAGAACTACCTCTCTCTCTCTCTTCCTCTCTCCCTCTCTTCCTCTCTCTATGTATCTATATCTATATCTATATAGATATAGTAAATGAAACAAAAACAATACCTCATTTCTAGAGGGATTGCAAAGACTGGTGACACCATCAATTTGGGAAATTCAGGGGACGTGATTCCTACTGTCAAAGAGAAACAAGGTTGGGTAGAAGTTAAAGGTGGTAAAGCCAGATTTTATTCAGCGATAACTACCAGAGTTGGAAGAGAATTCAGCATAAACTGAGCTCAACTTTGCAGAAACAAAAGGTAGGAGACTTTTGAAATGCTGGGTATGCTATGGGAAAGGCACTGAAGGGCCTTAAGGGGAGGTTTGATCCATGTGGCCAGGCTATCTGGGTTTGCTAATTGATGCTTGTCTAGAAGAGAAACAAACTTCTGGTATTTCTATGACAAGCAGGGGGGATAATTGTACAAGTTGGAGTGAGGTGCGCCATAGAATTTAAGAACTTCCCCTCCCACAGGGACTGGGAAGAAAGAGAGTTATCTCCGTGAATATTTGCATTTCAAAGAGAGGACTCCCAGGTCCTTAGGATGACAGTTCTGGGGTGTGGAAGATTAATATCTCAAAAGGGCAGAGAAAGGATTTATAATTATAAATTTTCTAAAATAACTGCTCTAAAGGGGGTTCAGGGCCTATCAGCCTAACATAGAACAAAATTCTCCTAGCAGCATTGAGCTTTCTTAGGCAGGCATTTTAAATGGGGGTGGGGTCATCCTCGGGAAGCACCTTAAGCTGCTACAAGTCATGCTGGAGTTTGGTGCAGGGGTCTCAGTGCAGGGGTTTGGATGGAGAGTTTAGGTGCTGAGAGTTTTTTCAGTTAACACTGCCACATTCCCGCTCTACTCACCAATTTGGCCTGTGTAGAAGAAAAATGAATCTTTAAAAAAAATGACTGATAATTATAAACTTAATGAGGGGGTGACTCGAATTGCAGCTGCTATAACAGATGAGATTTTGGTGTAAGAGCAAATATATACATTCCCTGGCACCTACTATGTAATTATTGATTTGGCAAATGCTCTTTTTTCTCTACATATTGTATTAATTTTCCATTGCTGCTGTAACTCATTACCATGAATTTAGTGGCTTGGAACAACACAAATTTATTATTTTATAGTTCTGGAAGTCAGAAGTCTAAAATCAATTTCCCTGGGCTAAAGTCAAGGTATTAGCTGATTCCTTCTGGATACTGGGGGATGAATCTCTTCTCTTGTCTTTTTCAGCTTCTAATGGCTACCTGTATTCCTTGCCTTGGGGCCGCTTCCTTCATATTCAAAGTGGTCACTCCAATTTCTGCTCCTTTTATCACATCTGCTTCTCCTCTGACTCCTCCTGAGTCCCTGTTAACAAAGACCTGTGTGATTACTTGGACCCACCTGGATCCAGGATAACCCCATCATCTCAAGATCGTTAATTTAGTCACATTTCTAAAGTCCCTTTTGGCATATTCATCAACATTCACAACTTCTGGGGAACAGGATGAGAACAGCTCTGCTTTCAATGTCACATCCCCTTCTCTAATTTTGACCTTCCTGTTTCCCTCCTATAAGACTCTTGTGATTACATTGGGCCCATGTGGATAATGTCCCCATCTCAAGACCTTTAACTTAATCATATCTGTAATATCCCTTTTCCATGTAAGGTAACACATTCACAGGTTTCTGAGATTAGGATGTAGACACTTTGGGGATCCCATTATTCTGTTTACCAAAAGCCCTTATCATGATGTGAGATGGCTTTTGTACAAAGGTGGTTCTGTAAACAACTGTATGCACTGGTCATAGACCGATTTTACTCAAAGTGTGTCACACAATCATCTATTTTTAAAATATTAGAACTAAAGAACGTAAATATATACACATATATTATATATGTATGTATATACATATACATGTTTTATAGGACATATAGAGAAACAACTGTTGTGTCAATCTAAAGAGACAAGTTTCTTTAGAAGAAGTATTTATTTACCACATGGCTGAGTGTCTTATCTGTCAGACACTTTAGGCGGTTACTATACATCAATGAACAAAGTAATGATCCAGTCCCTCATGGAACTTACATTCCAATGGAGAAAAGATAGACAGTAAATAATGATCATAGTAATCAATAGATTAGAAGATGGTATAAGATACAGGGAAAAATGCAGCTAGAAAAGTGGAGTTTGCTGGATGACGAGTTGAAATTTTAAAAAGGGTCACTGAGTATGTGGATGTTGAATGAAGACTTGAAGGATTTGAAGGAGATGGTCTTCTAGATAGGAGGAAAAAGGACACAGCAGGCAGAGGAAACAGCCAGGGCAAATGCTGTAAGGCGGCAGGAGGCCTGGTGTGTTCATGGAGATGCAGGAGGCCAGGATGTGGAGTGAAGTGAGTAAGAAGGTAAATGTAGGCCCAATTCTGTGGGCCTTTGAAGGCCATTTTCAGGACTTTGGCTTTTATTCTGTGTAAACCATTGCAAGATTTTAAATATAATATTCACATTATCTGATTTATATTTTCAAAGGGTTATACACAGTTTCCCAGGATAGAGGCCAGGTCTAAGAGAAAGGGGGAGGAGTGGGGCAGTGGTTAAGAATCTGCCTGCCAATGCAGGGGACACGAGTTCGAGCCCTGGTCCGGGAAGATCCCATATGCCATGGAACAACTAGGTCCGTGAGCCACAACTACTGAGCCCGTGTGCCACAACTACTGAAGCCCGCATGCCTAGAGCCCGTGCTCTGCAACAAGAGAAGCCGCTGCAATGAGAAGCCTGCGCACTGCAACAAAGAGTAGCCCCTGCTCGCCGCAACTAGAGAAAGCCCACACGCAGCAAAAAAGACTCAAAGCAGCCAAGGCTGTCAACTGAGATGGGTTGAGCAGAGTGGTTTTAGGAGGGAAATGAGGAATTCAGGTCTGGGCATGAGGAGTTAGAAATGTTTCTAAGACATCCAAATAGAATTGTCAATTTGTGGTGTCAAATTGGATATCTGAGTAAAGAACCCAGCTAGCAATCTAGGATAGAGACATAAATTCAGGATTCCTGGACATTTGAATGTTATTTAAAACTATGAAACTAAAAGAAAAATGAATTTAGATATAGAGAAGACAGATAACCAAAGAATGTGCCCTGCAGCCTCCAACATTGAAGTAGAAGAGTAAAGGAGACTTTGAGACAGGAATCTGAATGTAGTAAGTTGTGAAATAAACAAGCTGTCAAGTTGTGACCAATGATGTAGACCTGGGGACCAAAAAGACCAGAATATCACAATATTTCTCAAAAACCATTGCCATCATTTCTGTCGGCTTTATTTTTTTCTTTTTTAAAATGCTAGGTTGAATTCTCAAAATTAGTGGGTGATTTTGGAACCATTTCTTCCATTATTGAGAAGGAAATTCAGCTCTTTGAAGTGTAAAAGGCTGTGATGCAATGATTACTAGATACTATTTTCACTTGAGCTGAGACATTTGATCCTAACCTTCTCTCCCTAGTGAATCCAGACTTTGGCTCCATTCTCTGCGCTGATTACTGAGGCCCAGTGAACGGCCTTAATGAATTATAGTGGCAACTCCCTGGTGATTATTGATTTCATCCGGCTCACTGAACAGAAATAAGTACTTTCTAACTTGTCGTGACATTGAATAGATGTGTTTATTTATTAAAGGATGTTGTAATGGCAGCATGCCACCTTGTCAGAAGAAAGAACAACTTTCTTTTTCTGGGACAGAGAGAGCATCAAGGAAAGACTGGCAAATTAGAATTTGCTACAAAAACCCAACAAATGGCCACCTATGTAGTTTTGAAATATGACAGAAGCAAGAAAAAGGAACTAGAATTAGATTCAAATAGCTCTGAATTTCTTCTCAACCCTGACACACACTAGCTTTGACTTTTGGTAAATTATCCAACATCTTATTACCAGGTTTTTCATCACAGACACACAGATGATGACAGAAACTACAAGGATCATTCTATACATACAATGAAAATAAATGACTCTGTAAAGTTTAAAGTGGTTCAGAAATACAAAATACTATTGTCATTATTAATGACTAGATTTCCAGTGCCTTTAATCCAGCTAAAATTAAGGCCAGATCAACTGTTATTACGCTCGAACTTCTACATTACTTGAACATTTGAGCTTTCTGGAGTTTTAAATTAAATACCGTATTGAAGGCCACCACAATAGGAACAGACTCAATTCATTTGTAGAGAAATAACCCAAAGTATAAAAATTATGTAAGTCTTCTACTTGTAAAGATCTTGTTGAGGGATTTCTGCATTTGAATTAAAGACAATTTTTTTTCCAGAAAATATAGACATTGTTATCAAAAAGAAGTATAGTGTTGATAAAAGGATAATTTGAATAAGATTTTTTTCATATTGTGATGGATTCTTTAAAAAGTTAATATTTGTAATAAGAGGTATATAATGAAAACATGAATAATATATGCCTTCTTTATCCCAAACCTACATTTCCAATTTCTTTCTCTTGGGATAATCAGTGTTACATAATTATAAATTATAGTATCCTCTCTAATATTTTAATGCCCCTAAAACATATGTACACATGCATTCTGTCCTTGAATGAAAATTAGTTTGGTTCAGAATTATATATTCTTAAGGATCAACAACTTTTTATTAAAAGAAATAGGACATGGCATTTAAGTAAAATGTAAATACTCTGAGTATAGATCTTCTAGTATAGTCTGGCAAACTCTTGAAGAGAAAATTGAAATGTGTTTTGTGTCTACCTATCAATCCAAGGGGAGTGAGAAGAAATGTCTGTAGCATGTTTCCAAATATGCAAGTGCTTGGTACCACATGAGTAAACATTTGGATGATGTTTATATTTATATAAACCAATAAATAGCCTATGTGAAAGCAATATTGAATGAATTCAACTTTGACTTTCCCTCAGAAATTTCCAGATCCTCCTATAAAATTAAGAATAGATTTCTCAAAAAAAAAAAAAAAAAGAATAGATTTCTCCTTGATGGCTCCATTTTTACACTTCATACATCTTGTGTGTGTGTGTGTTTGTGTGTATATTACCTTAAACAATAGTATAACAGTAGATAAACTCTATTTAAAAATCATCAAGGACTTTTAAAAAAATCATGTATTTTTCAATTGTGGTAAAATACATAACATAAAATTTACCATCTTAACCATTTTTTAGTGTACAGTTCAGTAATATTAAGTATATTCACATTGTTTGCAAACAACCTCCAGAACACTTTTCATCTTGCAAAAGTGAAACTCTATACCAATTAAGGAACTACTCCCCATTCCCCATATCCCCCTTGGTAACCACCTTTCTACTTTCTGTCTCTATGAATCAGACTACTCTAGATACCTCATATGAGTAAAATCATCCAGTATTTGCCTTATTTGTGACTTGCTTATTATCAATATATACCACAATTTCCTCAAGTTTCACCCATACTGTACTGTATATTAGAATTTCCTTCCTTTATAAGGCTGAATACTGTCCCATTGTATGTGTATGCCACATTTTGTTTACCCACTCATCTGTTGGTGAACACTTGGGTTGCATCCAACTTTTGGCTATTGTGAATAATACTGCTATGGATGTACACATGTCTGTTCAAGTCCCTGTTTTCAATTCTTTTCTGTATATAGCCAGAAATGGAATTTCTGGATCATATGGAAATTTTACTTTTAATATTTTGAGGTACCACCATACTGTTTCCATAGTGGCTGCAGTTTTTTACATTTCTACCAACAGTGCACAAGTGTTCCAATTTCTCCATATCCTCACTAATGCTTGTTATTTTCTGTTCTTTTAATAGTTGCCATCCTATTGGGTATGAGGTGGTATCTTGTGGTTTTCACTTGCATTTCTCTGATGATTGGTGAAATGGAACATCTTTTCATGTGCTTCTTGGCCATTTGTATATCTTCTTTGGAGAAATATTTTTCAAGACTTTTGCCCATTTTTATTTGGGTTGTTTGTGTTTTTGTTGAGATATAGGGGATCTTTATAAATTCTGGATATTAACCTTTATAAAATAAATAATTTGCAAATATTTTCTCCCATTAGGTAGGTTGCCTTTTTGCTGTGTTGACTGTGTCCTTTGATGCACAAAAGTTTTTAATTTTAATGCAGTCCAACTTATCTATATTTACTTTTGTTACCACTATTTTTGGTGTCATAACCAAGAAATCATTGCCAAATTGAGTGCCATGAAGCTTTTCCCTTGTGTTTTCTATTAAGAGTTTTATAGGTTTAGGTCTAATATTTAGGTCTTTAATACATTTTGAGTTAATTTTTACATATGGTAAGAATCCAACTTCATTCTTTTGCACATTGATATCCAGTTTTTCCAACACCATTTGTTGAACAGACAGTCTTTTCCATTGAATTGTCTTGGCATCCTTGTCAAAAATTATTTGATCGTGTATTTCAGGGCATGTATCTGGGCTCTCTATTTTTTCCTATTGGTCTGTATGTCTGTCTTTATGCCAGTACCATTTTGTTTGATTACAGTAGCTTTGTACTAAATTTTGAAATCAGGAAGTATTGAGACATCCAACTTTGTTCTTTTCACAAGTGTTTTGGCTATTAAGGGTCTCTTAAGATTCCATGAATTTTAGGACGGAGCTTTCTATTTCTGAAAAAAACACCATTTTGGGGATTTTTATGGGAATTGCTTTAAATCCGTAGATTGCTTTGAGTAGTATTGACATCTTAACAATATTAAGTCTTTCAATCTATGAGCACAGGGTGTCTTTCCACTTATTTGTGTCTTCTCTAATTTATTTCAGCAACATTTTGTAGTTTCCATTGTACAAATCTTTCACTTCTTTGGTTGAGTTTATCTTTAAGTATTTTATTCTTTTTGGTGTGAGACCAGCTGGATTCTGTGGTACCAAGTTCATTCTGGAATGATCCAGGTTGATAAAGGGTCTGGCTAAAGATTCTCTGGGGCCATTATGTTCATCAGGGATCCTGAAATTCTGATCAACTTGGTCTTGTGGTATCATGTCCATGCTGTAATCGCCCATGTGGATAAATGAGTGGGTCTGGGGAATCCCAGGTGCCCCTCTGTTCTTCTGGGCAACAGAGGGCTGCATTGGTAGGTCTAGTATGAATCCCCTCGTAGTGCCCATTTTCTCTTGATGTGCCTCTCTGTGGATATGAAGCTTCTTCAGTGTGTTATCATCAGGGATTTTAATTTTGAAATAGCTCAGAACCACAATTTTCTTTTAAAGCAGTCTATTTGATAAATGCTACATTTCTGACTTCGTTAAGTATGGGGTTTACATTATTTTCACACCTTTGAACATTACTAATTTATAGTCAGTGGAATTTCAAACCTGAACATTGGAATAAGACAAGTTCTCATTCTCAGGACCTGTAAAGGAGATGATTATGTCATGTTACATGGAACCATTTATCTGAAAAAAGGCGAAATTATCCAGATGGGCCTAAATTAATCACATAAGCCCTTAATCAAAGAAATTTCTCTTGGTGATGGCAGAAGACTAAGGCAGAAGAGGAAGACGGATACAGCAGAAGGGGCTGTCAGAGATTTGAAGCATAAGAAGGGCTCAATACCCTGTTGCTGCTTTCAACTTGGAGGGGGCTACATGAGAAGAATACAGAAGGCCTCTAAAAGCAGAAAGTGGCCCCTGACTGATAGCAGCAAGGAAACAGGGACTTCAGATCTACAACCCCAAGGAACTAGATTCTGCCCATATCCTGAATAAGTTTAGAAGATTCTTTCCAGAGACTACAAATAAGAGTCCAGAGCAGGTATCACGTTGATTTCAGCCTTATGATATCCTAAGAAAAACCCAGCCAGCCAAGTTGGACTTTTGACCAAAAGAACCACGAGGTAATACATTTGTGGTGCTTTAGGACACTATGTTTGTGATAATTTGTTTTACCACAATAAAAAACTAAGAAAGGTCTCAAAACAGCACTTGGTTCATTGAAGGTGTTCAGTAAATGTTAGCTCTCCTTCCTGCTTTACACAAACTCTAATATCATTGTTGGGTACATCGACTGGTTTCACTTAACATTTATGTAAAAGAACAAAATTATTACCATGCAAGGCATAACTGAATGCCACCTTCCTCAAGAAGATTTCTCTGATCTTGGGCAAAATTGTTTTTTTTCCCTCTTTTTGAATGACCATAATGGTTTTATTTATATTGTTTTACCCCACTAACTGTATTTTGATGTTTATTATAATTATGCATAGATATCTTCAGAAGTAGGCTATACATCCTTTGAGAGCATAGACTAGATGTTATTCATCTTCAGTTCTGATCTTATTGTTTGTTCCATTAAGTTGTGCACATTTGCATCTCTTCAAATATTTATTGAATAAATACATTTACTGATTCACTACTTGATGTATTTTATAATCAAATATACTCAATTGACAAAAAAAACTTACTGCCAAAACTATAATTATAAGCTGATAATACCTGTGGAATAAATATCTGCTAATAAATATTGAGAAACTCTATACGTGGAAAAGTTAGCTGATTGTTACTAGTTCTATTTTGAGTCCACCATTGCATTTGTAGCTGTCCTATTGTCTGATTTATTTCCTGTCTTGCAAGTGAACTGATTTCCTAGCTGCCCGAAGGTAACAGGTGTCCCATAAATGTTAAACAAGAGAAAAAGGTTTGGGAAAGTATTTGAAACATTAAGAATAAAGCTTTAGTGTGAAGAATTCCCCACCATTTGAAGAGGGCCAAAAGTCATCAATAATCATTACGGTATCTTACAAGGGCAATATAATTTTAAAACATTTGTCAAACACTTTAAAAAATACTTACCTTGGGCTTCCCTGGTGGCGCAGTGGTTGAGAGTCCGCCTGCCGATGCAGGGGACACGGGTTCGTGCCCCGGTCCGGGAAGATTCCA
>NC_041220.1:46877491-46882430 GCF_002837175.3 Physeter macrocephalus | reverse complement strand
AGCGGCTGGGCCCGTGAGCCATGGCCGCTGAGTCTGCGCGTCCGGAGCCTGTGCTCCGCAACGGGAGAGGCCACAACAGTGAGAGGCCGGCGTACCGCAAAAAAAAAAAAAAAAAAAAAAATACTTACCTTAACATCTTATAGTTGAAAGAGTTCAGAATCTAAATATTTACCACTTCTTTATCTTGTCATTATTTCTTAGTAATTCTTAGAGAGGTCAATGACTTGTATGTAAGTGTATCAAAAGTTTACACTTTGGGCTTCCCTGCTGGCGCGGTGGTTGCGCGTCCGCCTGCCGATGCAGGGGAGCCGGGTTCGCGCCCCGGTCTGGGAGGGTCCCGCATGCCGCGGAGCGGCTGGGCCCGTGAGCCATGGCCGCTGGGCCTGCGCGTCCGGAGCCTGTGCTCCGCAACGGGAGAGGCCCGCAACAGGGGGAGGCCCGCATACCACAAAAAAAAAAAAAAAAGTCTACACTTTTCTTTAATATCTTTCAAATCTGAAAATAAATATAAAGGGGGAAAGTCATGTTAGTTCTACTATTTATATAAATTTACGTTTTAAATAGGTTTTTGGGCTAAATATAATAACGAGAAGAAATAGCAAAATAAGAATCTAAATAAATGATGAGAATTCCTATTCAACACAGGAATGAAATTATGTATTTAGAAAGGTCAAAATTAAGGCTTTCAGAGGGAATTCACTGTACATTTCAATTAAACAAATAAGAAATCCACAGTCATATTTTAAATTTTGTTATAAAATAAGCCATTCATGGCTATAAATGAAGTTTAAAAATTACTTCAGGTATTGCTTTAGGAAAATACATTAATGTGGATAAAAATACTTCTCCCTGCTGAGTCCTACCATTTCATGTTCTTAAGCGTTCCATTTTCTGGGGGGCTAAACTTTCATTCAATAGAAATCAACTGATTTACTCTGTGTGACAATAAAAACCTGGTTTTGTGTCATCTGGAATCATTTTTGCTGTGGTAATTCTTTCAAATATAGCACTCCTTAAAATAAAAATAGAAAATATGTTTATAAGTATGCATATATATAATTATTATTATCATCATATTAATTAAAGTACAATAATATAATGGAAAGTTGAAGACAGTTGAAACCTTCAGTACTATAAGCTAAATACTCTTAGGGATTTTAACACCTGAGAATGAGCTTGAGTTGAAGAGCTAAAAAAAAAAATCTGTGCTAATTAATGCTAATTAATATAACTAATGATTAAACTAAACACATAAAGATTGAACATAAGATTGAACTGAAAGGCTGATAAAGAAAAAAATATTTTACTTGACTATCTATAAACTAGTTCTGTTAAAGTAAGCTACCATTTAGAGAGAATAGGGGCCATTAATATTACTGCATATTTAGGAGAAAATCAGAGAAAACCAAAGGATGTTGGGCAAAAGCTTCAGAGGAGGAATTGTGTTTAAATGAAATAGGTTTGTATAAAATAGATGATTGCTGAATACAATCTTTTTGAAAAGTAATGAGACAAAAATAACAATAATAAATAAAGTAATGAAACAAAGCACTTATCTAGTTTATCTTTCTAGAATTTCCAGACTTTAGCAATTGAGACAACATTCACAGGTCATACCTTAAAATTAATATCATGATTACAAATGTTATTTGAATCAGTATATGCACAGAACTTTAAAGTTTACAAAGGATATGTGTATTAATTTATGTATATACATTTATATATGAGCATATATAGTTATGTGTATACATACACACACACATATATGTATATATACATACACAGTTTTTCATAACTTGTTGATTATCCTGATTCTACCAATGAAGCAGGTTAGGCTCAGAGAGTTAAAATGGTTTGGCTCACGGTATATAAGAATATAAAAAGTAGCTATAGACAAGTTAGTAATCCACATAATAATTCTGACAGTTTAAATTCATAATCCAAGCTATTTCTACCATACTACTTTGCCACAAAAGAACACATATGTACTCATTTAAAGTCAAAATTATAAACGATAATATTGAGGTTACTAAATTAAAGAATATTTTTGGTAATTAAAAAACAAAAGGCTGGGGAATCATTTCCTTGACCCTTGAGGGAAAGTCAGTCCAAGGATACATTATGAATGCTTGTATTACTATAGAGAAGTTGTATATTATCTGTGATGGACAGACCCTAAGATTTCTCAACCCCTGGTGTCAATTTGTGGTATAATACTCTCCCCTTGATTGTGGGCAAAACCTATGGCTTCCAAGCAATAGAATATAGGAAAGGTGATTGGATGTTATCCCTGGGATCATGTTATGCTATATAAATCTTCATTTTAGAAGATTAGAGTTTTTTATTTGCTTGGTGAAGTATGTGTCCATGTTAAGAAAGTCCATGAGGCATGGGACTGTTGGTGGCCTCAAGGACCTGAGAACAAACTCCAGCCTACAGCCAGCTGAAAGGAAATGAATTCTGCCAACAATTTGAATGAGTTTGAAAGCGGATTATTTTCCAGTCCAGCATTCAGGTGGGAGCACAGCCTAACACTTTGCAGCCTTTTGAGATCCTTCGCAGAAGTTGCAGCCAAGACTTGACAGATGACATACAGAATCTAGGTGATAATAAATGTGCATTGTTTTAAGCTACTGTATCTGAGATAAATTTGTTACTAAGCAATAGAAAACTGACAGCAATTTTGGTACGCAAAGCAGGGTGCTTCTGTAACAAATACCTAAAATTGTGGAGGTGGCTTGGGAACTTGCGAAGGTATGGAGGTTTGAGGGAGTTTGAAGAGCATGGTAGAGAAAGCCTAAATCGCCTGGAAAAGGCTTTTAGTAGAAATCTGGACTATACTTTGTTACTACTAAGGGCTTAGAAGGAACATGTTATTGGAAACTGGAGGCTATGGATTCTTGTTTCATAGTCACAGACAATTTAAGGAAAATGTCTCCTACAGTTATGTGCAAAGCAGAAGTGATAAATGGTGGAGTTGATAATATAGCAAAAGAGATTTCAAGCGAAGTGTTGAAGGTGGTACCCTTTTTTCCCTGTTGTTTATAGTAAAGTGAGAGATTAGAGAGAGAAATTGAGGGGACTTTGTTTATTTAAAAAAGTATCAGAACTATAGGCAATAGAAATCTACTGAGGGATAAATGTGGGAATAATGTGATCAGATTTATATTTTAGAAAGATGGCATTGGGAGTGGCATGATTGAAGAACAAGCAGTGATATTGGCTAAGGATATTGGTTAATTTCTACTTACAGTTCAAAACTAACAATAACTACTTATTCAGAAAGTCTTCCATAAGCAATGAAAGTTCAATGACTTTTCTCTGAACTTCCACTGGTGTCTAAAAAACTCTATAATACTCCTGATATTGTATTGTAATTATTGAATAATTTGTGTATATAATATATTGACTATACATTTCTTTTGAGCAGTTTCTTAATTTCATGTTGCTTCTGTAACAATTTACCACAAATTTAGTGGCTTAAAACAACACAAATTTGTTATCTTACAGTTCTGGAAGTCATGAGTCTGAAATTAATCTTATGGGCTAAAATCAAGATTTTTGGCAGACTTGCATTCCTTCTGGAGTGTATAGGGAGGATCTATTTTCTTGACTTTTTCATTTTCTAGAGGGCTTCTACATGTCACGGCTTATGGTCCCTTCCTTCATCTTTGAAGCACATCACTCCAACTTCTGCTTCTGTCATCATGTCTTTCTGACTGCGTTTCTCCTGCCTCCCTCTTTCCCTTATAAGGTCTCTGTGACTACACTGGGCCCACCTGAATAATCCAAGATAATCTCCCCATCTCAAGAATCTTATTTTAATCAAATTGGCAAAGTCTCTTTTGCCATGTAAGGTAACTTATTCATAGGTTCTGGGTATTAGGCTGTGGACATCTTTGGTGGAAGGCATTATTCTATCTACCACATGCAGGGTTTACATTTTTCTTCCCTATATCCCCTGCCTAGCATTGTTCCAAAGCCACGGTACCACAGGGCCTAAGTAATCAAAGACTTGTTTATAGAATACATGTATAACCAACAACTAGCCTTCTTTTTTTTTAATTAAAAAAATTTTATTTTAGTTTAGTTTTTTAACATCTTTGTTGGAGTGTAATTGCTTTACAATGGTGTGTTAGTTTCTGCTTTATGACAAAGTGAGTCAGCTATACATGTACATATATCCCCATATCTCCTTCCTCTTACCTCTCCCTCCCACTCTCCCTATCCCACCCCTCTAGGTGGTCACAAAGCACCGGCTGCTTCCCACTAGCCACCTATATATAAGTCCACACAACTCTCTCACTTTGTCCCAGCTTACCCTTCCCCCTCCCCGTATCCTCAAGTCCATTCTCCAGTAACTCTGTGTCTTTATTCCAGTCTTGCTCCTAGGTTCTTTATGACCTTTTTTTTTTTTTTTTAAGATTCCATATATATGTGGTAGCATATGGTATTTGTTTTTCTCTTTCTGAGTTACTTGACTCTGTATGACAGACTCTAGGTCGATCCACCTTACTACAAATGACTCAATTTTGTTTCTTTTATGGATTATATTCCATTGTATATATGTGCCACATCTTCTTTATCCATTCATCTGTCAATGGACACTTAGGTTTCTTCCATGTCCTGGCTATTGTAAATAAAGGTGCAATGAACATTTTGGTACATGACTCTTTTTGAATTATCGTTTTCTCAGGGTATATGCCCAGTAGTGGGATTGCTGGGTCATATGGTAGTTCTATTTTTAGCTTTTTAAGGAACCTCCATACTGTTCTCACAGTGGCTGTATCAACCTACATCCCCACCAACAGTGAAAGAGGGTTCCCTTTTCTCCATACCCTCTCCAGCATGCATTGTTTGTAGATTTTTTGATGATGGCTATTCTGACGGGTGTGAGATGATATCTCATTGTAGTTTTGATTTGCATTTCTCTAATGAT
>NC_041220.1:46873561-46877054 GCF_002837175.3 Physeter macrocephalus | reverse complement strand
GACACGCCCTTTATTACTTTGGCCTTATAGTATATCATAAAACTGGGTAATGTGATTCCTCCAGCTCCCTTTTTTCTTTTCAGAATTGCTTTGGCTATTCGGGGTCTTTTGTGTTTCCCATAAAAATTGTGAAATTTTTTGTTCTATTTCTGTGAAAAATGCCAGTGGTAATTTGATAAGGATTGCACTGAATCTGTAGATTGCTTTGGGTAGTATAGTCATTTTCACAATGTTGATTCTTCCAATCCAAGAACATGGTATATCTCTCCATCTGTTTGTACATCTTTAATTTCTTTCATCAGTGTCTTATAGTTTTCTGCATACAGGTCTTTTGTCTCCTTAGATAGGTTTATTCCTAGGTATTTTATTCTTTTTGTTGCAATAGTAAATGGGAGTGTTTCCTTAAATTCTCTTTCAGATATTTCATCATTAGTGTATAGGAATGCAAGAGATTTCTGTGCATCTCAATAATTTTGTATCCTCCTACTTTATCAAATTCATTGATTAGCTCTAGTACTTTTCTGGTAGCATCTTTAGGATTCTCTATGTATAGTATCCTGTAATTTGCAAACAGTGACAGCTTTACTTCTTCTTTTCCAATTTGGAATCCTTTTATTTCTCTTACTTCTCTGATTGCTGTGGCTAAAACTTCCAAAACTGTGTTGAATAATAGTGGTGAGTGTAGGCAACCTTGTCTTGTTCCTGATCTTAGTAAAATTGGTTTCAGTGTTTCACCATTGAGAACTATGTTGGCTGTGGGTTTGTCATATATGGCCTTTATCATGTTGAGATAAGTTACCTCTATGCCTCCTTCCTGGAGGGTTTTTATCATAAATATGTGTTGAATTTTGTCAAAAGCTTTTTCTGCATCTATTGAGATGATTGTATGGTTATTATTCTTCAACTTGTTTATATGGTGTAACACATTGATTGCTTTGCATATATTGAAGAATCCTTGCATTCCTGGAATAAACCACCTGATCATGGTATATGATCCTTTTTATGTGCTGTTGGATTCTGTTTGGTAGTATTTTGTTGAGGATTTTTGAATCTATGTTCATCATTGATATTGGCCTGTAGTTTTCTTTTTTTGCGACATCTGTGTCTGGTTTTGGTATCAGGGTGATGGTGGCCTAGTAGAATGAGTTTGGGAGTGTTCCTCCTTCTGCTATATTTTGGAAGAGTTTGAGAAGGATAGGTGTTGGCTGTTCTGTAAATGTTTGATAGAATTCACCTGTGAAGCCATCTGGTCCTGGGCTTTGGTTTGTTGGAAGATTTTTAATCACTGTTTAAATTTCATTACTTGTGATTGGTCTGTTTATATTTTCTATTTCTTCCTGATTCATCTTGGAAGGTTGTGCTTTTTTAAGAATTTGTGCGTTTCTTTCAGATTGTTCATTTTATTGGCATACAGTTGCTTGTAGTAATATTTTATGATCCTTTGTATTTCTGCAGTGTCAGTTGTTACTTATTTTTCATTTCTAATTCTATTGATTTGAGTCTTCTCCCTTCTTTTCTTGATGAGTCTGGCTAATGGTTTGTCAATTTTGTTTATCTACACAAGAACCACCTTTTAGTTTTACTGATCTTTACTATTGTTTCCTTCATTTCTTTTTCATTTATTTCTGATCTGATCTTCATGATTTCTTTCCTTCTACTAACTTTGGGGTTTTTTTTTTTTTGGTTCTTCGTTCTCTAATTGCTTTAGGTGTAACGTTAGGTTGTTTATTTGAGATGTTTCTTGTTGCTTGAGGTAGGATTGTATTGCTATAAACTTCTCTCTTAGAACTGCTTTTGCTCCATCCCATAGCTTTTGGGTAGTTGTGTTTTCATTCTCATTTGTTTTAGGTATTTTTTGATTTCCCTTTTGATTTCTTTAGCGATCTCTTTGTTATTATGTAGTGTATTGTTTAGCCTCCATGTGTTTGAAACTTTTGCAGGTTTTTTCCTGTAATTGATATCTAGTCTCATAGTCTTTTGGTCAGAAAAAATACTTGATATGATTTCAATTTTCTTGAATTTACCAAAGCTTGATTTGTGACCCAAGATATGATCTATCCTGGAGAATGTTCCATGAACACTTGAGAAGAAAGTGTATTCTGTTGTTTTTGTATGGAATGTCCAATAAATATCAATTAAGTCCATCTTGTTTAATATATCATTTAAAGCTTGTGTTTCCTTATTTATTTTCATTTTGGATGATCTGTCCATTGGGGAAAGTGGGGTGTTAAAGTCCCCTACTATGATTGTGTTACTGTCGACTTCCCCTTTTATGGCTGTTAACATTTGCCTTATGTATTGAGGTGCTCCTATGTTGGGTGCATAAATATTTACAATTGTTATATCTTCTTCTTGGATTGATCCCTTGATCATTATGTAGTGTCCTTCTATTGTCTCATGTAATATTCTTTATTTTAAAGTCTATTTTGTCTGATATGAGAATTGCTACTCCAGCTTTCTTCTGATTTCCATTTGTATGGAATATCTTTTTCCATCCCCTCACTTTCAATCTGTATGTGTCCCTGGGTCTGAAGTGGGTCTCTTTTAGACAGCATATATTTGTGTCATGTTTTTGTATCCATTCAGCCAGTCTATGTCTTCTAGTTGGAGCATTTAATCCATTTACATTTAAGGTAATGATTGATCCATATGTTCCTATTACCATTTTCTTAATTGTTTTGGATTTGTTCTTGTAGTTCTTTTCCTTCTCTTATGTTTCCTGCCTAGAGAAGTTCCTTTAACATTTGTTGGAAAGCTGGTTTGGTGGTGCTGAATTCTCTTAGCTTTTGCTTGTCTGTAAAGGTTTTAATTTCTCCACTGAATCTGAATGAGATCCTTGCTGGGTAGAGTAATCCTGGTTGTAGGCTTTTCCCTTTCATCACTTTAAATATATCCTGACACTCCCTTCTGGCTTGTAGAGGTTCTGCTGAGAATTCAGCTGTTAACCTTATGGGGATTCCCTTGTATGTTACTTGTTCCTTTTCCCTTGTTGCTTTTAACATTTTTTATTTAATTTTTGATAGTTTGATTAATATGTGTCTTGGCATGTTTCTCGTTGGACTTATCCTGTATGGGACCCTCTGCACTTCCTGGACTTCATTGACTATTTCGTTTCCCATATCAGGGAAGTTGTCAATTATAATCTCTTCAAATATTTTCTCAGTCCCTTTTTCTCTTCTTCTGGGACCCCTTTAATTCGAATGTTGGTGTGTTTAACGTTGTCCCAGAGGTCTCTGAGTCTGTCCTCAATTCTTCTCATTTGTTTTTCTTTATTCTTCTCTGTGGTAGTTATTTTCACTATTTTATCTTCCAGGCCACTTATCCATTCTTCTACCTCATTTATTCTCCCGTTGATTTCTTCTGGTGTATTTTTCATTTCAGTTATTGTATTGTTCATCTGTTTATTTGTTCTTTAATTCTTCTAGGTCTTTAATATTTCTTGCATCTTCTCAATCTTTGCCTCCACTCCTTTTCCGAGGTCCTGGATCATCTT